>NW_017670890.1:348752-388336 GCF_001879085.1 Nicotiana attenuata | reverse complement strand
TGATTTATTCATTTGATTTCTATACTTATACCAAAATGTAATTAATATAATTTTTATGCATTTTAATAATCACATTTGGTATTTTTTCGAGCTAAATTGCATACAATCGCAATGTTAGCCCATTTTAATGTATAATTATATTTTATATACGTAAAATTGGTCCATATATTTTTAAAAGGTTAATTATATATTTTAAATCATTTTGGTATAGAAAGATTATTTTCAGAAACTATTTTATTATTTATTAAATTAAAATAAGGAAAATTGGCTATCTAAATCATAGCCAGATTTGGCTTTCAATTTTAGCCTAGTTGAACCCACTCCTAGCCCAATTTCCTACCCAATTAACCTGACCCATACCCTATAAACTCCTACCCAAGCCCGGAACCCATCTACCGGTCTAATCCTGACTGTTGATCTTCCAGATCAACGATCTAAACGAGCCCTTTCCTTTTTTAATCCTAAAGACCACTGACCCTATCTCATTTATGAGATTCCACCGCCCTCAAACTCTCTCATATCCTCTCTTCTCTCAACCTAACCCTAATCCCCTTAAATCGCCGCCTTCTTCTACGGCCATCTCCAGCCATCTCCGGCAACCACCTTTCAACCCCAAGCCTCCAATGGTTCCTCCATCGCCTTGCTCATCATCTCTGAGGCCTTCAAGGGCTCCGGGCCATGCCGATTTAGATCTAGGGTTTCTGTTGTTCATGGCTTCTCCGGTGTGATTTTGGACAAAATCACACCATATTTGTTACAATCTTCGAAGTTTATAGCAGGTTCTTCCATTTCTATCTGGGTTTCCTTTGAAACCCTAACTTCGTTTGAATATCTTAGATTTGTGCTATTTTTAACGATTTAAGTCTGTTCCTTTCTATGTTTTACACTATTCTCAAACTTCTTTTGAAAATCATCAAGTTCAAGCCGTTTTTACTTTCTTTAAAGTTAGGGTTTCTCAAAGTTCTTCTGCACTCGTTCAAACTGATTTTTCTTTATGTTTAAACCTTTTCCTTGCATATCTTGACTGACTTTATGTTGTTACTGCTTTTTCAACTCGTCTTTGTTAAAAGCCCTAATTTTTTTTAGATCTTCTTTGTCTTGGTTTTGTGTGTTCGCCTGACTACTTGATTCTTGTTAAGCTTCTGTGATTACCATGCTTCGAATGGGTTTTACTGAGTCTTTAACCTTCCTATATCATGTGAGGCCCCGTAAAATTTTTGGCTCATAAACCAGAATCTTGTGGTGTCGGCTCCGAACACGTGTTAGGAATGTGTAGAATTCTTCGCGGCAAGCCTGCGAGCCGCGGTTCGGACCCTTGGTATTGATCTAAGCTTTTAAAAATCCAAAGAATCAATTTTCCAGAAAAATGCCATTATGCGGCCCAGAATGCGGTCGCAGATCCAATATGCGGACTGCATTACCACCGCATAACGAAACAGTGGTTTGGTTAAAACTTGAGGTCAAGATGCGGTCCAAAATGCGACCGCATAATTGATATGCGGACCGCATATCTACTGCAGAGTGGAACAGTAGAGTTGTCAAAATTAATGTTGAAAATGCAGTCTATTATGCGATCGCATAACAAATATGCGGACCGCATAGTCATCGCATATTCTTCTTTGAATTTTGTGAATGTCAGTTCTGCGGTGCACTATGCGACCGCAGAACATGAATGCGGACCGCATTCCTATCGCAGACCCAAACAGAATCCTCAGAGTTTGGGGGCAATTCTGTGGTCCAATCTGCGGATCACATTTCAACTCTGCGATCGCAGATCTTGCTCGGCTTCTTTTTTTTCCTTTTATTTTTCTTTTCTAAATTTTAACCCCGACCCCTTTTTAATAAAACACCCCAACCCCCTCATTTTTAACATGTTTCTGAACAAATAAGAGAGAGGGAGAGAGGGTTCGTGAGAGAGAAAGCCACCTTCTTCAAATTTGATCCTTGAAAACTATCCGGGCGGGGAAATTTCAAAGCAATTATCTTCATCCCCATTCTTGCAGGTAAAATCCCTAACTATTTCTATTTAAATTCTGGTTTAATCTAAGGGGAGGAAGTCTCATGCATTGGCTCTTGAAAATAGTGGTTAAAATTGTGCATGCATGCCTACTAAAACCTAGAACCTAGTGGGAGTAATTGGGTGAGAGCAAAGCTTGTGCAAAGAAGGGGCTAGTAACCTAGATATGTTCGGGTAGTGGTTGTGAAGCTTGAATTTTAAGTTATGCGTATTAATTTGTGCACTATATGGATGTTGCTAGATTATTTGGTGAATTGGAGGTAGAAATTAAAAAGGGACTCAACCCCAGGTATGTATGGCTAAAATCCCTTTTTATTAGAAATTGAGCTCCGTTGTCATTTATGAAAGCATGGTAAGAGTTGAATTGGTTAGCATATTGCTTGTTATTACGCATTAATTGATATGCAATTATCTGTACATATTCGTGAAGGATGTGCCCCAACGTGAATAATGTGCAAATCTTGACAATTTGATAATGANACCGCCAAGAGGTAATCATTCACGGAGATGGAAGTAACCCCATCTACACTAGTCAGACCATCCCGGCCATTGGACATAGAAGAAGGCTAGGAGGGGAAACCGACCATCAAATCGAACGGGTCAATGCTGTCGAAAAAGACAAGTGGTGGAGTAACAAGATAGAAAGCATATTAGTATGGTCTGGATATGAACCCGGCAAAGGATTGGGAAAGAACCTCCAAGGCATCACCAAACCAATACAGTTGAAGAATCATGGTACTACCTTTGGGCTCGGATACCAGTACACATGGCAAGAATACAAGAATTGGTCGCCTCCATGGTGCGGACCATATTACCCTCTTGAGCAGCCAGCGCCCCATCTGGAACAAGCTTTCCACCAGGCCGACACAATATGGGGAACAGCAGAAGAAGAAGCACTAGCTGGGCTGAAGGATTTGTTCTTGGAAGATGAGGATATGGACTGCAGTGCCATAATTGAGGAGGAGGAGGAAGAAGGCCTCACCATTCAGACTGCAAAGGGAGCTGTTCTCAGAAACTGGACCGCCACACCATCCCGAGCCCGCCGAGTCCCTGGGTAGCTTAGCAGAATTTATAGCCGTTCTAGGCATTTAAAATTTCCAGCAATTTTGTTTTACGATTCCTTTGTTTCAAAATAAACGCTCGATTCATCGAGCGAAGCTTTGTTTGAACAATTTTTCTCAGTTTTAATCAAATGCATTTGTCCTTTATCATTATTCATTACTATTTTTACACTTTTCCCTTCTAAAGTGTTATTATTACTTTTCCTGATGAACCAGTGACTGTGACATGTAATGAGGCAACGCAACATGAGAATAGTGAGATACCCGAGGAAATTATCAGAGAAGTTGAGAACTTTGAGAACAAGCCTAAGTCCAATCTGGACGAGACCGAAGCAGTAAATTTGGGAGACGCCGAGACCGTCAAAGAGACCCGCATCAGCATTCACTTGTCGCCAACAGAGAAGAAAGAATACATCCATTTTCTAAAGGAATACGAGGACATTTTTGCATGGTCATATGATGACATGACCGGTTTGAGCACGTCCATAGTGGCTCACAAGTTGCCCATTAATCTCATGTGTCCGCCCGTCAAGCAGAACTCAGAAAGTTCAAACCAAACATGAGCATGAAAATCAAGGAGGAAGTTACAAAGCAGATCAAAGCCAAAGTTCTCAGAGTGGTTGAGTACCCAACCTGGTTAGCAAACATTGTGCCAGTTCCGAAGAAAGACAGGAAGGTCCGAGTATGTGTTGATTATCGGGATTTGAACAGAGCAAGTCCCAAAGACGACTTCCCACTGCGAAATATACATATCCTGATCGATAACTGCGCCAAGCATGAACTCCAATACTTTGTAGATTGCTTCGCGGGTTATCACCAGATCTGGATGGATGAAGAAGATGCCTAGAAGACAACTTTTATTACGCCTTGGGGTGTATACTGTTACAAGATGATTCCATTCAGTCTGAAGAATGCTGGGGCTACTTACATGAGAGCCATGACAACCATCTTCCATGATATGATACACAAGGAAATAGAGGTATATGTGGACGACGTCATTATCAAATCCAAGAGGGCTGCAGATCACATTGCAAACTTGAGGAAATTCTTCGACAGGCTCAGGAGGTACAATTTGAAGTTGAACCCCGCAAAGTGTGCATTCGGGGTTCCTGCAGGAAAGTTATTGGGATTCATTGTCAGTCGCTGAGGGATCGAGCTAGATCCGACTAAAGTCAAAGCTATTCAGGAGTTGCCACCACCTATGAGTAAAAAGGACGTGATGAGTTTCCTGGGGCGGCTCAATTACATCAGTCGGTTCATAAGGCTAATCCTTGCCTCCCTATTTGCATGAGTCTAATCCTTGACTCCCTTAGCTAATCCTTGCCTCCATATTTGCATAAGTCTAATCCTTGATTCCATATTGGTACGAGGCTAATCCTTGCCTCCCTATTTGCATGAGTCTAATCCTTGTCTCCCTGAGGCTAATCCTTACCTCCATATTTGCATGAGTCTAATCATTGACTCTATATTTGTACGAGGCTAATCCTTGCCTCCCTACATGCATGAGTCTAATCCCTGACTCAATACTGCATGAGGCTAATCCCTGCCTCCCTATTGCATGAGGACTAAGAACTGTCCCTTTTCGCACAAATATTGCTCTATTTTTAGTATTATTTATTTGCTTTTAGATCGGGCCTAGCTCTGCCTTCCATTTCACAAGACTAAGCCTTGTGTTGTTAACATCATACTATTGCATATAATGGGCTGAATATCGCTAATCTATCCAAAGGCGTCATAGTCTAAAGGCATCATCCTCATAGCCAAAAGATACCATGCCATGGCCTGAGGATTTCTCGAAAATTGCATATCATTATTCAAAGGCGTCATGGTTCGGAGGCACCATTGTCATGGCCCGAGAACACCATTTCATGGCCCGAGAACACCATTTCATGGCCTGCGAATCCCTCACTAAATAATTCATGGCCCAGCACATCATGGTCTAAGGACGCCATCTCTAACCGTTCGAAGACAACTCTCATGGTCCAACGAGAGCTTGCATCATGTTTAAATTAATGCAAAGTATACGCTTGTATTGCTTCTATTTGTAGGAAACCCGGCAAGCAACGACTATCCCAGCAGGAGCGATCCCGCTCCAGTCCTCCCGACCATCAAACCTAACCTCTTCCATAAAATCGTTCAACTATCCAGCCCTAGATGTTGCGTCCGTCCTTGAAATAACTTCATCGGTATACTTCGCCGACGAATCCGGAACTACACATGGCCTGATTCCTGTAAAACCAGGGATATGTAGGCAGCTCAGAAGCCAGGGTGTGGCCTAATCTCTCGAACCGTTTTGCTCGGTCAAAATTGGCCATCATTTCTTTACCCGAAAACTCTTTCATCCTTCCCGGGNAAACGGAGAATCTTGATGTTGTTGCAGGTCTGGTGCACCTGGCTACTGGTATTTCCGCATCTGCGGAAAAGGAGCCGCAGAAGCGGTTCCGCAGATGCGGCTAAGAGATCGCATAAGCGGTCCATGAGGGACCGGGGTAATTCCGCAAAAGTGGACGGGGTATCGCTTCAGCGGGTCCGCATAGGCGAAAATGAGCCCGCAGAAGCGGAATGGTGAGATCCGCAGAAGCGGATGGTTGGACGCAATAGCGGAAGGCCAAGGATTTAATGAAAAACCGCATAAGCGGTCATATGGCCGCAGAAGCGGTCCCGCATAAGCGGTTACGGGACCGCAGAAGCGAAAACCGGACTGGGCGACAGAAGGGTTTTAAGATAATATTTCATCCGCGACCCTTTCATATTTTTGCTCCATTGTTGACGTTCTTAAGAGCTTTGAACAAGGAAATTCGAGGGTTTTGATAGAGAATCACTTGGAGGTAAGTCTCTTGGCCTAATTACTCGAGTTTATGGTACATTTATCATAGAAATCAGTAGAATTTCATCAAAAACGGGTCAAGCTAGGGCTTGGAAAGCTGTGATGTAAAAATGGAATTTGGAGAGTCAAACGAGCTCCGATTTTGGTAAACTTTATATGCACGGACTCGTGGCGAGACGAGGAATCCGTTGGTGTGATTTTCGGAATTTTTCGAGAAGTGAGCCCGGGGCTCGGGTTTTACCAACTTCGTGAATTTTAGTACTTTTCGAGTATTTTTGATTGGGTTATGTTTCTTTAACCCATATTTATGTATTCGTTGTGATTTTGACTAGATTCGACGCGCGAGGAGGTCGATACGAAAGGAAAAGGCATTGCGGACCATTCTACGGCCGGTTAGAGGTGAGTAGTTGGTGTATATGATGGCCTGAGGGTTTGAAACCCCGGCTTATCACATTGTGACGCTATTGTAGGGCGTGACTCGCACCCCATGGCAGGTGCGGGATTGGTTATGACTGGGGATTGTGACTTGGTCCATCCCGAACAAGAATGTTTCTATATTGGTGACTGATACGCACCCTGTATTGAATATATCTGGGCTTATTGCCGTGTTTGGGGCCTTGTGCCGATCTGTAGCATCCTTAGAGGATGAATGTCATTGTGATAGCATGCTTTGTATAATAATTTATCTCAGTCCTGTGTTTAATCACTGTTATGAAACGCTAAGTTACTTTTCCTGAAGTTAAATATCTAAAGTATATTCTTCTTAATAAATTGGAAATTGGGAAATTAATTGAATCTGTTACGTGACTCATATGCATATTGTGGACTGAGTATGGATCGGGCTGCGCGCCGCAGCGAATGGTATGATTATATTGCGCTTGGGATGAAGGAGCCCCTCCGGAGTCTGTACACACCCCCAGTGAGCGCCGTCGACGTTAAATGGATCGAGCTACTCGCCGTAGCGGTCATGTGCATTGCATTGCATCCTTACATTATACTTGACTGATATATTTGAAGTTGTTTTGCTGTTAGATCGTAGTAAGGTGTAGGACTGTTAGTTATAGCTTTGCTTTGTGGCATTTCGTGGATTTCTTATCTTCAGACATTTTATATGCTTATTACTCACTGAGTTGGTAGTACTCACCCCCTACTCCCTGCACCTTGTGTGCAGATTCAGGCACTTCGGGAGCTTAGTTGAGCTAGCCGCTGGTTTCCAGAGTTCCAGGAGTGGTCGAGGTAGCTGCTATGACGTCCGCAGGACCCGACTCCTCCCTTATCCCTTTATTATTTCCGTACTTTAGAACATACTTATTTTGAGGATTCTTGACTCTGTATTAGTTAGAGGCTCTAGACTCATGACCCCAGGTCTTTGGGAGTTATAGTTTATGTCAGTATTTCGCATTGTTTTAATTGATTATTTCAACTATGAGTATTAATATTTGATTTTAAGTATCTGATTAATTAGTTTTAAGCTCTGTGCTCGGGTTGAGAGAGTAAATGGTCGGGCTTGCCTAGCATTAGTGTTGGGCGCCATCACGACCGGGTTTGGGGTCGTGACAAGCCCTTTCCTTTTTTTAATCCTAAAGACCACTAACCCTATCTCATTTCTGAGATTCCGCCGCCCTCAAACTCTCTCATATCCTCTTTTCTATCAACCTAACCCTAATCCCCTTCAATCGCCGCCTTCTTCTTCGGCCATCTCCGGCAACCACCTTTCAACCCCAAGCCTCCAATGGTTCATCCATCGCCTTGCTCATCATCTCTGAGGCCTTCAAGGGCCCTGGGCCATGCCGATTTGGATCTAGGATTTTTGTTTCTGTTGTTCATGGATTCTCCGGTATGATTTTTGACAAAATCATACCATAGTTGTTACGATCTTTGAAGTTTATAGCATGTTCTTCTGTTTCTATCTGGGTTTCCTTTGAAACCCTAACTTTGTTTGAATCTCTTAGATCTGTGCTATTTTTAACGATTTAAGTCTGTTCCTTTCTATGTTTTACACTATTCTCAAACTTCTTTTGAAAATCATCAACTTTAAGCCATTTTACTTTCTTTAAAGTTAGGGTTTCTCAGAGTTCTTCTGCACTCGTTCAAACTGATTTTTCTTTATGTTTAAACCTTTTCCTTGCATATCTTGACTGATTCTATGTTCTTACTGCTTTTTCAACTCGCCTCTGTTAAAAGCCCTAATTTTTTTTTTATAGATCTTCTTTGTCTTGGTTTTGTGGTTTAGCCTGACTACTTGATTCTTGTTAAGCTTCTGTGATTACCATGCTTCGAATGGGTTTTACTGAGTCTTTAACCTACCTATATCACCTCTATGTGATTGTATTCATCTTGAGTGTTCATATCTTACCTCTTTCTGTCGATATTGCTGGCCTTGCCTGTTTGCTACGTCTGTTTGATCTTCTCTATTTATATGTTGAAGTATAGAATCATGACTCCCTCTTGATTGATGCTGATTTCCTTATTTGATGGTTTGATTGAAAGATTTTCTTTTAAAACCTTAAAATTCTACTCGTTTGTTTAAATTGACCGATTCCATTACCTTATTTGTTGTAGTACTTTTTTACTGAATCATTCCTTAATCGGAGTTTTTCTGAACTTAGTCTTAATTGGCTACCCTATGCTTACTGAGTTTTGATTCTTTCCTTATTAGTCCTGTACTGATTTTCTTCTTCTTGCCTTATACGCTACTGGTTCTTACTGTTTGAATTAGTTCCCTTAATTAAGGGAGTACTTGCCTTGATTTTCTGATTGATTGATTCTGGGTTCCTCAATTATTCTGTTACTATGATTTTTACCTTATTTACTTCCTGTTTTCAAACTATAAATACTCTAGTATTTCATTAGCACAACGCATGAACACTTGGGTTCAAAAACTATCTCTCATACTTTAAAAATCTCTGCTCTCTCTCTTGTGCTATTTGCTATTGCTAGCCGGCTGCAAGCCAAGGCTAACCATTTGTGCTCTCTTGTTCTTTTCATTCTGCTTACTCTCCTCTTCACTTCTATGTCCTAGTTTCAATTCAAGTTCCAACAACAACATGATTCTCTTATTGTTTCAGTTCTTCTTGTTTCTGGTTTGCTTCTATTTGTGGTTCTGCTGTGAAACTTGTAGTTAAGAACACATTACTAGCATGTTATCATGTCTTCCCCCTTCCCTTTAGATTAGTATATTCCCTTTATGTGTATTTCTGAGCACGTCTTACCAGTTGTCTCTTACTTGTTGTATATTTACCATACTATATCCCATGGATCCCAAATCCCTATCACCCCACTATGTGGTTGTGTTCTTCATGCCTGGTTTTGTGACTATGTTAGTGTCAAGCATGCCTGAACCAGTCCTAGACCTTGATGGATTCTATGTTTGCAACCAATTGTTCTTTGTGTCCCAAACCCCTTGACCCCTGTGTGTGACTCTTGAATTTACTTGGTTCTGTAAACTAGCTGTGTTTGGACTCTATTAACTATTCCAATTTTGTTTTTTTCAAACAATCTCTACTGAATTATTTTCAAGAAAGGCTTTTGTTAATCACAGTTTCTTACTAAAACCTTTTCAACTTGTGTCCATCACTTATCACTCTACTCCTAGTCAATAAGTTCTGCCCCCTCTAGTATGTGCACTGCCTTGGGATCCTCTTGAGAACCCTCTGAACTCTGGCATACTGAGGCTGGCCTTCCCACACTGCACTTGTTCAATTCTTGGTTGCTATGTCTAGGTGTAAGCACTGCCCGGGATCCTTGAGATCCTTAGGGAACTTTGATGCACCTAGACTATGATTTTGTCTATGGAACTGAGGCATATGAGACCATTAGAGGCTTCGGGAAATCTGGGCCTAATCGGAGGCTCCCTATAGAATAGCTTCTCGATTTTTTTTATTTACTTATATAATTTATTCATTGGTCTGTAATAACTTNTATGTTATGTGTGGAATAAAGACTTGAAGTGTTGGCTAATGAGAATGGAGAAATGCCTCTAACGAGGTGACCTAGCCGATCGGGTCGTGATCGGACTCCATGCCGCACACATGGTGGTAATGTGCTGATATTGGATTCCGGATAAAGGAAATGAAATATTGATTGAGAGTAATGCCTCCAATGAGGTGACCTAGCCGGTCGGGTCGTGATCGGACTCCGCTTGGGATAGCGGTGGTAATGAGAACAATGGTGAACACGTGACAGAAATGCCCTAATCAATGTTGTGGAAATTGTATGAAAGATTGTATGAATTGCTTCTTTGACTTGCCCATATTATTTGCTTGTATCTATTTGGTAGTTCTTTCTAGTAAAATGGTGTTTAGTTATACATACCAGTACAATTCAAATGTACTGACGTCCCTTTTGCCGGGGGGCGCTACATTCGTGTTATGATTGTAGGTGGCTCATAGCGGACGGTGCTGACCGTGTGTAGCGGAGCGTTTCTTCTACTCAAAGTCTCGGTGAGCCCCTTTTCTTCCATGGGGCCATATGGTGTATCTTTTGTTATTACACCTTCCACTTTTGAGGTATAGCCGGGGCCTTGTTGCCGGCCTAGTCATGCTTATCTGTTGTATCCTTAGAGGCTCCAAAGACACTAGTGTGGGTTATGTACGGGTGCCCGGGGAATCCGCTGTATGTATATGTTGTAATCCTAACCTTGTAATCTCCTTAAGCTGTAACCCTAATAGAATCCTTGAAGCTAGCTTATGTACGGTAAATTTTTATGATATGAAGTGAACCAGTAATGTGGTGTGCACCGTGTGTTATCATCTAAATTAATCAAAGGCATGAGTCCCGTATCCATATTGATTTGGGGTAGAAAGTGCTCGGTAAGGCTTGCTCCGTCGGGTTCACCCGATTGAGCGCCGGTCGCGCTCCTCGGATTTTGGGGCGTGACATATCACCTCTATGTGATTGTATTCATCTCGAGTGTTCATCTCTTGCCTCTTTCTGTCGATATTGTTGGCCTTGCCTGTTTGCTACGTTTGTTTGATCTTCTCTATTTATATGTTGAAGTATAGAATCATGACTCCCTCTTGATTGATGCTGATTTCCTTAATTGATGGTTTGATTGAAAGATTTTCTTTCAAAACCCTAAAATTCTACTCGTTTGTTTAAATTGACTGATTCCATTACCTTATTTGTTGTAGTACTTTATTTTTACTGAATCATTCCTTAATCAGAGTTTTTCTGAACTTAGTCTTAATTGGCTACCCTATGCTTACTGAGTTTTGATTCTTTCCTTATTAGTCCTGTACTATTTTCTTCTTCTTGCCTTATACACTACTGGTTCTTACCGTTTGAATTAGTTCCCTTAATTAAGGGAGTACTTGCCTTGATTTTCTGATTGATTGATTCTGAGTTCCTCAATTATTATGTTAATATGATTTTTAGCTTATTTACTACCTGTTTTCAAACTATAAATACTCTAGTATTTCATTAGCACAACACACGAACACTGGGGTTCAAAAACTATCTCTCATACTTTAAAAATCTCTGCTCTCTCTCTCTTGTGCTTTTTGTTATTGCTAGCCGGCTGCAAGCCAAGGCTAACCATTTGTTCTCTCTTGTTCTTTTCATTCTGCTTACTCTCCTCTTCACTGGTATGTCCTAGTTTCAATTCAAAGTTCCAACAACATGATTCACTTATTGTTTCAGTTCTTCTTGTTTCTGGTTTGCTTCTATTTGTGGTTCTGCTGTGAAACTTGTAGTTAAGAACACATTACTAGCATGTTATCATGTCTTCCCCCTTCCCTTTAGATTAGTATATTCCCTTTATGTGTGTTCCTGAGCACATCTTACCAGTTGTCTCTTACTTGTTGCATATTTACCATACTATATCCCATGGATCCCAAATCCCTATCACCCCTCTATGTGGTTGTGTTCTTCATGCCTAGTTTTGTGACTATGCTAGTGTCAGCTGTACCTGAGCATGTCTGAACCAGTCCTAGACCTTGATGGGTTCTGTGTTTGCAACCAATTGTTCTATGTGTCCCAAACCCCTTGACCCCTATGTGTGACTCTTGAATTTATTTAGTTCTATAAACTAGTTGTGTTTGGATTTTGTTAACTATTCCAGTCTCTTTTTTTTCAAACAATCACTACTGAATTGCTTTCAAGAAAGGCTTTTGTTAATCTCAGTTTCTTACTAAAACCTTTTCAACTTGTGTGCATCACTTCTCACTCTACTCCTAGTCAATAAGTTCTGCCCCCTCTGGTATCTGTACTGCCTTGGGGATTCTTTGAGAACCCTTTGAACTCTTGCATACTGAGGCTGGCCTTTCCACACTACACTTGTTCAATTCTTGGTTGCTATGTCTAGGTGTAAGCACTGCCGGGGATCCTTGAGATCCTTAGGGAACTTTGATGCACCTAGACTATGATTTTGTCTATGGAACTGAGGCATATGAGACCATTGGAGGCTTTGGGAAATCTGGGCCTAATTGAAGGTTCCCTATAGAATAGCTTCTTGATTTTCTGTTTTCATTTATGTAATTCATTCATTGGTCTATAATAATTTGTAAATAGATATTGGGGTATTTAGTGAAAAGGGGTGGATAGATACATATTTGCTGGGGTAATACGGGTAGAAATCCTGCTCCTAGGACTTTATCTTTTCAGGTTTGTTGTTCTATATAGATAACATGCTCTTAGGACTTTACTCCTTGAATCTGATTGCTTTGACAAATAGAAATCATGTCCATAGGACTTCACCTTTACGCTTGTTTACTCGTCAAGTAGAACCATGTCTATAAGGTTTTACATTCTGTCACGTTTCAGAAACCATGCATATAGAGTCCAAGAAATTATGTCTTAAAATCAGTTTGATAATAGATACCATGCCTATAGGACTTAATTCAGATATAGTTATAAGGAGTGCTTTTATATGTTGCCACATTAGCAAATAGACTAAAATCAGTAATAGACCTAGATATCATGCCTATAAGGAATTCTACTCGCAATTCTGTCTGTCAGTCTGATTTAGCCTAATAAGTCACTTGGTCATGCCTGGTTCATTTTAAATTGGTCTTATTAAGTATTAAGCACTTTCTGGAATAAGTTCTTCAAAACTGCCCTAGTCTCATTAGATGTCATGCCTATAAGTGTTAACAGAGCCTATTTAAAAAATCTGTTCGTTTCTGCATTAATATAGATGTCAGAATCCTGCATATAGGCAAGCCTCCAGGACGTTTTCAAAATTGCATTCTCTGAAACTGTCCCTAATGCTTAACGTTTTCTGATCCTATAAGGCTTTAAAAGAAGTCCTTAGGCAACTGCTAGGGTATAATTTCTGAACCTAAAAAAGGGCTTGTTTGTTTCTGCATATTCACATAGATATCCTACTTTAGGACGTTGTCTAATAAAAGACCTTAAATGTGCTTGATTTGTGCTGCTTATGTGTTTGATTGAGGAAGAAACTCTGAACCTTTTATATTGCTCCCATTATGTGTGAAATTCCTATATGCTTTTTGACTGTCGCCTTAGAAATTTTGCCTTTTAAAACTTTAGGGGTATGTCTAGAACCACCTATAGGCAGAGGTCCTAACTCTCTCCAGGACCATTAAGAAGGGACGGGTAGCAGCACACGACAGGAATCGTTGACCAAACACTCGCTTTGCATGACCAATAAGGGGATGGGAAGGGTAGATATGGGTATGATGACCGGTGTGCTAATGCCACGCGTATCCCCTTTCCAAGGAGTGATTACCGGGCATTGTACTGATGTGATCCTATAGGATAACCAACCTAGGACCCCTCTTTACCAAATCATTTCTTTAAAACTTTGTTTTACAACTTGTTCAAAACTTTATCTTACTACTTGAGTTACTCTAACGTGCTTTACTTGCAACCTTATTGATTCAACTATTTACTTGTAATGGACTGATTTGTGAATGTAAGTTCGGCCGGGACCCACAGTTGTGGACCAAGAGGGGTGCCTAACACCTTCCCCTCGAGGTTACTTCGAGCCCTTACCCTAATCTCTGGTAATGCAAACCAACCCAAGAGTTAATCGGTCTAGATGCCCTAACGCACCATAATCCGTTAGGTGGCGACTCTTCAAATACCCAATTCCCTAAAGGAAATGAGTCATTACACCCCGTGAATGTCGAAACCCGGACCTCTCTCCCCATCAAAAGGGGAAGGGAAAAAGGGGGCGCAACAATAGTAGGGTGAATCGGTAGCTATAGAAATTCACAAGTTAAAACTAGAATTAAAGATACAACTACAAGATGATAATCCGAATTAACGAAGATGTAATTAATAAACGTTAATAATCATGTCAACCATAACCCTAGAACTAGAGGGCTTAGCCACTCATGTTCGTAGTAAAATTAATCCAAGCACTTCGCATAATTAAATTACAAATAAAGGATTAAGGGATGAAGAACTCTATAATTTTCCCCGCCGAAGTTGTTCCACAATGTGTTTTTGCCTTCAAATAATGTCCAACCTTGTCTAAACATGTTCAAGAAGTATTTATAGGTTAGGGTCGGAGTCACAAAGTCCAAAACCATGTAGGAAAACTTTTAGTTTGCAAACTAAGGGTACTGGGCGCCTGACCTCGCGGGACTAGGCTTGGGGCGTGCTTGGAGCCTTGCGAAGCCAAGCCTAGCGCGAGATCATGGTCGCCTTAAGCTAGGCGTCGCCTGGTATGGCACCCGGATTGGCTTTTTCATGTTTTCGTGTTCTTTTCTTGTATTTTTATCACCCTTTTGTGCAATATTTACTCGTCCTTCATATTCCAACGATCATACACATAAAACAACGTAACTAAGCTCTAACGTCGCACATAATAACATCAAAACACCAAAATGTAAGGTGAGTGATGTATTAAAAAAATGAAATTATAGCCAAACATCACTACCCCACACTTAAACGTTGTTCGTCCTCGAGTCAACCAACAATTTACACTAACCTTGAGCACTTTATACTTAACACATCTAAAGCACACTACACCTATGACTATGGTTGATAGCAACAATTAAACTCTAGCATTTGAATTTAACACACACTTCCCTTTAACTTATACCATACTTTAAAATTTATTCAACACAAAGACAACATGCAGATAACAATCCTAGCCTCATAAACCGACTCAATGTCACAATGTACTCATGGCTTGAATACTCTACATCTAAAAGAGGTCTAATAACGTAATCTATCCATCGTAAAATCATGTGCCCTCACAACGAAATCAAAGAGAGTAAGTAGAATGCGCACATTTGAATCTCATGCTCAAATAAAGTTTAAGGACATATATATATCAAAGAAATCTCTCACTCTCACAAAGAAGTCACATGCATGCAAAAGGTACCATAGGCTTGCCCATTATGTAAACCTTTACTAATGTAAGCTCGCTTGATCTAAAATCAATTAGGACTTTTCTCATGGTTGTAATGTAGGCTAAGAGACGGGTAGAATATATTTAAGAATAGTGAATAACCCTCCTAAGCACTTTAACACTTTATTTAATTCTTTAAGCGCATATTCTATAATCCTAACTTTAATTTCACAAACAAATCACCTCAAAACATTCATGTTTTCTTTAAGAATTGCTTTACTTCATACCCACTAGCAAGATAATATGTCAATTTATTTATCTACATTTTTTCCAGATTTTTTTCTCTCTTGTTTTTCAACTATTGTTTTTCCTTTTTGCCATTTTTCTCTTCTTTGCAATTTCGCTAGTGTGTACCTCTTTCAACATAAGTTCACCTTTATTTTATTCATTGGTTCAACTCAAAAGCCACCCATTTTCTCTCATTACTTATTCTAGCACTCATTTTCAATTAAGTACTTTAAGAGGTAAAATAATCAAAATAATATCAATTAGGAATAAAAAAGTATACAGGCTTTTAATATGGTTGGCAAATAAAAGTCTACAGGGTTAAAAGGGTTTACTAAGGATAGTTATTTTTATTTGTGGTAAGCATTAAGCTCAAATAGATCAAAGAAAGCCTAACATCATTTTTCAAATCGAGAAACACCAAAAATTTTGCTTCAACTCACATGCCGCAAGTTATAGACTCAATTACAATGACATGGACTACACAAAAATTTTGTCACACACATGACACATGACTTACTAAGGACAGTCCCATACTCAAACTAATGCAAGTATTCACGGAGCCACAAGATATTAAGCATTACATACAAAGTGAACATAAGTCAAGAAAACGAGACATAAGCGTCATAAAACTAGCTATCCAAATTTATCAAGGCATCGTGACAATTTCAAAATATAGGAAATATACTACACATGACAAAGCCTAAGTATATTACTATCAAACAAGTCAAACGGTGTCTAGAAATCCCATCTTCTAAATCCTTTTATTTCCTAAATCCTAATCTACTCTAAAAATAAAAATTATGACCCTGTTCAAGCTACATACCATGGAAGAAAAATAGAGACACAAAGAAAATTTACAAGGGATTATTACTACCTAGAAAAAGACATATTTTTGGTTTTTTTAAAATAATATTTTTTTGTGTTTTTGTTTAGACTTTAAACCCTTAAGAAAACTGTCCAGGAGATCCACTATCGGGAAAAGTCCAATATTGTCTAATTTTTAATATTTTTTCCATGTTCTTATCTAATTAAGCAATACCAAAAAGAAAATAAAAGGCTAATCTAAAGTTATACTACTAAAAAAATAAAAATAATATGCTGAACTATACTAATCTACTATTTATAAGGTGGTAAAAAAACTCCCTAGTCACTTCTCATCATCCTCCTCAGTATAGAAGGCTCTCTCAGTAGCCTCCCAATCATCATCATCATTAGCTCCAGCATCATCATCATCACCATCATCGGCCTCCTCCTTGGGTTGTGCTGGCTCGGGCTCTGAATGCTCAGGGATGTTCATAGCTTCATTATCAGGAAACCGCTGGCCTTCACCATTCCCAACCAAATGTTGAGCATGAGCATTGAGCGATAATGCTCATTCAAGTGTGCTCGCACCTCTGGAGTCGCCGGCTGCCCACCAATCTGCAATTACAGGTCGAGCATCCCATGGAAGTGGGCCATTAACTATCATCATGAGCCTGACTCTCAGCATCGATCATAATTGACCCGTCATCATCATCCTTAGCCTATATGCTAGTAATATCGGTCCCCTAAAGTGCAGCATGAATGATCATGTCAAATTCCGACTCCATATCCACCTCTTCCTTCCTCAGGTATTATGTCAGCATAATTCCAAAAAACAATCTAATCCACCTTCTTACTTTTCCTCACCCGCGCCATCTAGTAGTGTATCAAATGACCTACGTTTACCTTTTGGACCAGCATCAGAAATTACAACAAACATACCCTCTCACGCTTAATGTAGGTGTCGTGCTGGCAAGGCAGAAACCTAGAATTAATCAACCGCAACCACACTTTCGCCGCCAATTTCTGCTTCTTCTTTGGGAATTTTAGTTGGCGATGAGTCCTCTTATTACAGATCTAAGTAGCAGTAGAACTGAAACCGCACAAGGTGCTTCTAATATCTTGATATGTTGGTCGGGCGATGAAGTTTCCCAGCGGATCATGCGGGACATCAGGTGCCCCAAAGTGAGCACGAAGGGCAGGCGCAGAGATGTCAATCAATCTCCCCCGAATTGGCACCAACTGATCCTCATCTTCTGGATCCCATCTAGCATAGAACTTACAGACTAAGATTACACTAATGAATCCCGGATTATTGAATACATAACTCTAACCAAACTAACAGACAGATTTCGAAATAGCTGGATGCTTAGATATCAATCGATGATCCTCCACCACTAAGTCCGGATGCATGTGCTTAGGCCGACAAATCTTGTCACTTCTTTGCTGATGGGGGTATGCTCTTAAACCCATATTCTTTCTCACCACTCGGCCTTGGTCGTGATGATGTCATCGCTGCAACCACTTATAATCCTTCAGCTTGACTACTAGACGTAGACTCTCCTCGATTCTATTTCTTAGGTGGAAGTGCAGAAGAAGTCTTTCCCTTAGTAGGGGTTGTGGCCTTGCCCTAACCTTTTTCCGTAGGTTGTGCACTTGGCTTTGGACGCACTATTTTTTATTTGGACATGTTCACATTAGTCAACTCGGAGGACCATGAGTCAAAGCAAAAAGTCCTAACGACCCCACACTTAAGAATTTAGCACATGGTCTTCAAGTGAATCGAGGCTACTCAGACTTCACCTCGTGGATTTAAGCATGATTGTAGCTTCAATTCAACTAGTTGCACATGGAAATATAATGCAATCACCATACATTAACCATATCTCCCGGCTCTGTTGAGTCACCCCACACATAAATTTTAGGATACATAATCTTACATAGAATTAGTGTATCAATTCTGGAGACTCGGGCTCCAATTGGGACAAAGATTGCCTTTGAGACATTTTAGCAAACACTTCGTGCGCACTAGTGCTATGGAAGTACTTGTGTGGGTGACATTCACCCTCCCAAATCAGCTTGAGAATTGAGTGTAAACACTCTTTTAATCAACAACAATACCAATCATAAGGGAATCAAGGGGTTGGGACAAGCATTACATATTCCACCATTACCAACATTCACAAAGTTTGCATGTGTTATCTACTTCCAATAATTCCAAATAGAAGAGACAGAAAGAAGATATCATATCTTAGATGCTGAAGAGATGATGAGTGATGTCGAATTAAAGTGTAGTGAGAGTAGGGTTTGTGATTTGTGTGTGTTTTGAAGTAAGGTTAGTGATTCTTGAATATGAGATATGGAAGGAATTTAGGAGATTGTTTGTGTTATAAGCGTGAGGCAGAAGGGGATGGGCATGTGGGTGGGGGGGGGGGTAAAATGTGTTTGTGTGTGTGTTTTTTTTTTCTAAAAGAAAAATACGAAAAAGGGAAAAAGAAACTTACCTAGTGCCGCGAGGCTAAACTTTAGGGGAAGCGCGCGCTAGGCCAAGCGGCGAGCGGTTGGACGGGAGGAGACAGGGGCTCAGGGACTGGTGTATTGCGAGCAGAAGCTTGCGCCTGGGCTTGTGGCGCTCGGCTTAGTGCGAGGTAGGGGGATCGCGGGGCGGGGTTAAATGATAGCTTAAGCTAGCGCCTGGCAAGGCAACACCAGGCTTAAAGCGAGGTAGGAACCTCGCTAGGAGAGGTCCGGGGCGTACATAAGTGATTTTCAATCTATTTTTGGACTCCTTTATGCGTTTTGACCTCCCGATTTTGCTCCCGATCACACCCTTTCTATTGTATTGCGGCCGTACCTATACCATCAAACTAAAATCATGTATGATCAAATAATTAGTGCCCCTAAAATAATAAAAAATAAAACTAAGCTAACTATTCTAAAAATTGGGTTGCCTCCCAACAGCTCCTTAGTTAATGTCATGGGGAGACGATTACAACATCACCATGGGTTGCCTCCCACAAAACACCTAATTTAACATCGCGGCACAATGCTGACTCTTACCTAATCATTTGCGAGCATCACCTTCGACTTTTGACGATAAAATTCACCTTGATTTTAGTGCTTTACTCTTTGTCCTTTTACTAAGATCATTCTCTCGCCATTTAAGACCTGTAACTCAATTGCACTATGTGAAATGACTCTTACTACCTAAAACGGACCTGGCCAACTTGATTTGAGCTTCCCCGGAAAGAGTTTTAAACTTGAATTGAACAAGAGAACAAATTGGCCAGTTGGAACTCACAATTTTGAATATGCTTATCATACAAATGTTTGGTCTTTTCTTTGTACAAATTGGCATTCTCATATGCGTGCAAGTGAAACTCATCAAGCTCGTTCAATTTCAACAACCATTTTTCACCTGCCAATTCTTCACCAAAATTCAACTTCTTTATCACCCAATAGGCCTTGTTCTCAAGTTCCACTGGTAAATGGCATGCCTTTCCATAACCAGCTTGTAAGGAGAGGCTCCGATTAAGGTTTTGTGAGTAGTCCGGCATGCCCAAAGCGCATCATCAAGATTTGCAGCCCAATCTTTTCTACTTGCACTAACTGGTTCTAGAATCAGCTTTATCTCTCTATTTGACACCTCAACTTGACCATTAATTTGAGGATTATAGGCGGTCACAACCTTGTGTTTGAACCTGTACTTCGCTAAGAGATTACCAACATTTTATTACAGTAATGGGTGCCTCCATCACTTATTAACACTCTCGGGGTGCCGAACCTTGTAAAAATATGTTTTTTCACAAAGTTCACCACAATCTTGTCGTCATTGGTAGGAAGATAAATTTCTTCCACCCACTTTGACGCATTGTCAACAGCCACAAAAATGTACTTTTACCCATTGGAAGAGGGAAACAGACCCATGAAGTCAGTTCCCCACACATCAAAAATTTCAACCTCCATAATACCATAAAATTGCATATCATGCCTGTTTGTAATTATTCCTGTTCTTTGACACCTATCACACTTCTTCACGAACTCATGGGCATCCTTGAACAACCTAGGCCAATAGAAACTTGATTGCAACACCTTTGCTGCTATTTTTCACATAAATGGTGACCACCATAGGGCAACGCATAACAGTCATGTACAAAATCATTTATCTCCGACTCGGGCACACATCTTATTAATCAATTGATCGGCACACGACTTGAATGCAAAAGGCTCATCCCACACATATGAGCCCACATATGGCAAGAACTTCTTTTTGTCATGAGGATCAAGGTCAAGAGGCATTTCTCCACTTATCAGATAATTCACACAATCTGCATACCAGGGTATCTCCCCGCCAGTAACGGCCAACAATTGCTCATCTAGAAAGGTTTCCTTGATGACATCTCACTCGGCCACATGATTCCGAGTTTCTAACATGGACAAGTGATTGGTCACTTGATTCTCTATTCCTTTGCCGTGTCGGATCTCCAAGTCAAATTCCTGCAAGAGAGTAAAACCCAACGGATTAGCCTCGGTTTAGCATTTTTCTTTTTGAACAAATGCTTGATGGCTGAATGGTCTATGTATAAAATGACTTAGGTGCCAACCAAGTAAGCCTGAAATTTATGGAACGCCCAAACTACAGCAAGCAACTATTTTTATGTCATAGTATAATTTATTTGAGCAATAGTTAGAGTCTTGCTTGCATAGTAAATGGAGTGAAACACTTTGTTCCTCCTTTTGCTCAATACGGCCCCAATTGAACCATCGCCGGCGTTACACATTAGCTCCAATGACTCATTCCAGTCTGGAGCCACTATAATTGGTGCACTCATTGCCTTCTGTTTCAGCTCCTCGAATGCCTTCAAACAAGCATCATCAAACATGGACAACATATCCTTTTTGAACAACATGCAAAATGGAGAGAATTTTTTTGAAAAATCCTTAATGAATCAGCAATCAAAACTTGCATGTCCCTGAAAACTTCGAACTCCCTTCACTTAAATTGGTGGTAGAAACTTTTCAATTGCTTCCACCTTAGCTTTGTCAACTTCTAGTCCCTCTTTGGACACATTATGACCCAATACTATGCCTTCGCGTATCATAAAATGATACTTTTTCCAATTCAGCACAAGATTAGTCTCTTCATACCTAGTAAGCACTTTAGCAAGATTGGTTAAGCATTTATCAAAAGAGGGACCAAACATAGAACAATCATCCATAAAAACCTCCACAAACCGTTCCACCATATCGGTGAAGATAGCCATCATCCACCTTTGAAAATTCGCAGGTGTATTACATAACTTGAATGTCATTATGTTAAATGCATAAGTGCCATAAGAGAATGTAAAGTGGTCTTTTCTTGATATTTGAGGCATAGCAATTTGATTATACCCCGAATAGCCATCGAGAAAACAATAGCATTCTTGTCCGGCTAACCTGTTAAGCATTTGATTAATGAAGGGAAGGGGAAGTGATCTTTTCATTTAGCAGTATTCAACTTCTTGTAGTCCATACATATTCTCCAACCACTCACGGTTCTAGTTGGAACTAATTTATTTTGTTCATTCACTACAAAAGTCATACCTCTTTTAGGTACACATTGGGCAGGGCTTACCCATTTACTGTCGGGGATAGGAAATACTACACTTTGTTAAGCCGCTTAATCACTTATTTTCTTACCACCACTTTCACGATTGGATTTAGGCGGTGTTGATGTTCCATTCTAGGATTGTGTCCCTCTTCCATGAGTATTTTGGGCATGCAGAATGTGGGACTAATACCCTTTATATCCGAAAATTGTCCAACCAATGGAACGCTTGTGCTCCCTTAGCACCCTCAACAACCTTTCTTTCTGCAAGTTAGTCACATGAGAAGATACAATCACAGGTAAAATGTTAGAACTTCCCAAATATGCATAACTAAGATGAGAGGGTAAGGGTCTAAGTTCCATTTTTGGGCCCTCCTCAATAGAAGGTTTAGGAGGTGGGCCAATTGGCCTGTCTAGAGGCTCAAATTGGGGTCTTTCTCTTATGTATTCGCACAATGCATCTAGAATTGCATCATCTCCTCAACCTCTTCTTCAAGTTCCATGTGATTCAACAAGACCAATGCCTTTTCTAGCGCATCTTCTTTAAATGACTCATCTCCAAGGCTGGTTCATTTACCTCCACTACAAAAATCATGGAAAAGTCCTCGTAATGACAAATGCAATTGAATGTCTCACATGAAAGTTGTAGCTCTTTGAGTTAGCTTTCCAACCATATATTGTGGAACCCAAATGGAGTTCTGAGCAAAAAGTTATGTGTATTTTACTAGACAGTGTGAAAAATGCGCATCAATAACCGCGCTCGTCAGGCAGAACACTGGGCACTAGCACGACCACTAGCGCGACCACTAGCACGATCGCGCTAGTCAAACTCGGGAAAAGTGTCCTTTTTCACATTGGAGAAGGTATAATTGTTAGGGCCCAACCCTACTTGGTATATATACATGGAAAAACGGTATTTTGAGGGAGTTGGACATACTTTTGACACAGATCCG
Source organism: Nicotiana attenuata (assembly GCF_001879085.1). Taxonomy (NCBI): domain Eukaryota; kingdom Viridiplantae; phylum Streptophyta; class Magnoliopsida; order Solanales; family Solanaceae; genus Nicotiana; species Nicotiana attenuata. The sequence continues at coordinate 365,537 of NW_017670890.1, read as the reverse complement.
CCGTGAAGGCCAGAATTCATCGGGTTTCATCTTTTCTTCCACCAAACTTAGTAATTTTTATGTTTCTTTGTATGATTTGTTGTTTGGCTACCATGTCTATGTGGAGCTAACCTTCACGTTCTAGGGCTGTGGTTCTTTCTTGACTATTGTTATTCGGATATTGATTTTCATTTCTTAGTTTATCATATTGGTTTATTTATTCAATCTTACACTTAATTATTTGATTGCTTGATCACCAATTGAATACTATCTGCGAATCTAGAGTTGAACTCGAAAGTGGGAATTATAGATTGCATATAGGATTGAGTAGAGCAAGTTCTTGAACCTGGGCATCGGGGAACGAATTCGCGGTTAGGATAGACATATACCTAATTGCCTTGCTTGGTTGATTTACAGGAATTATAAATGTGTTCTTGTTGATTCTAACTCCATAGACATATAGGCGTTAGGTTAGCTTGAATAGGCGAGTAAGAACTCGATAGATTCTTATGAGCAGTATTAACCCTGTCAACCAATAAACTAGATAAATTAGTTAGTCAATTCAATTGAAGAATACAATAGCAATGTTAGATAGCCCATAACCCTAGATCGTTTTCATTACATTGATAACATTGAAGAAAAGCCACTGGAAGTGTGCAAAAGTGAGCTATGTGGTTGAAATAAGTGTGGGGTGACCGCACAAAGGATCATACCTAGGAGAAGTCTGAATATCCCCGGCAACGCGCCAAAAACATGTTGCGGCCAAACGCACACGCAAGTATACGCGGTCGTCAAGTAATAAAGTGACTAAAAGTCGGATGTCGATCCCACGAGGACTTGTGATTAACTATTAGCTAAATTAGACTATCCTAATTATCTAAACAAGAATTAAACCTAGAAGTATTTGATTCTAAACTAATTAAATAATGAACTTTGAACAGAGAAAGAGCATATTTTTATGATATCAATGTAATGAAAACGATCTAGGGTTATGGGCTATCTAACATTCCTATTCTATTCTTCAATTGAATTGACTAACCAATTTATCTAGTTTATTGGTTGACAAGGTTAATATTGCTCATAAGAATTTGTCGAGTTCTTACTCGCCTATTCAAGCTAACCTAACGCCTATATGTCTGTGGAGTTAGAATCAACAAGAACGCATTTATAATTCCTGTAAATCAACCAAGCAAGGCAATTAGGTATATGTCTATCCTAACCGCGAATTCGTTCCCCGATGCCCAGGTTCAAGAACTTGCTCTACTCAATCCTATATGCAATCTAGAATTCCTACTTTCGAGTTCAACTCTAGATTCATAGATAGTATTCAATTGGTGATCAAGCAATCAAATAATTAAGTGAAGGATTGAATAAATAAACCAATATGATAAACTAAGAAATCAAAATCAATATTCGAATAACAATAGTCATGAAAGAACCACAGCCCTAGAAGGTGAAGTTTAGATCCACATAGACATGGTAGCCAAACAACAAATCATACAAAGAAACATAAAAATTACTAAGTTTGGTGGAAGAAAAGATGAAACCCGATGAATTCCGGCCTCCACGGCGGCTCTGTGTCAAAAGTATGTCCAACTCCCTCAAAATACTATTTTTCCATGTATATATACCAAGTAGGGTTGGGCCCTAACAATTATACCTTCTCCAATGTGAAAAAGGACACTTTTCCCGGGTTTGACTAGCGCGATCGCGCTAGTGTCCCAGTGTTCTGCCTGACGAGCGCGGCCTGAGCGCGATTGTGCTATTGACGTGCATTTTTCACCCTGTTCCGCTTAGACTTTGGAAAAACGTAAAATATGTAAGTGGTAGCCCTTTGAGTTAGCTTTCCACTCATATATTGTGGAGCCCAAATGGAGTTCTCAGCAAATAGTTATGTGTATTTTACTAAACAGTGCGCCATATGCCTACTCGAGTCTTCGCTCGCTCTAACTATCATCCGTTGACCCCCAAACACGATCCCGACTTAATTCCTTGAACTTTTACTCAGACTTCAAAGCTACAAATCACTTGAATTCATTCCATAACATCTACATAGCTCGGAATCACTCCTACAAGGCATAAAACACACCATTAGTGCAAAACACTAGCGATTAAGGCTCAAACTTAATCAAAGTGCAATAAATTAGAGTGTAATAATCGATTAAAATATGTAATTATAGTCTATCATCAATGCACATTGAAGATTCCTTCTTGGTTTTCCACCCTCATAATCATCTTACCTTCTCGAACTTTGATAATTGCATCTCCTGTGGCCAAAAGATGTCGTCACAAGATGATAGGAACTCGCTCATCAGCCTCATAGTCCATGATGATAAAGATTGCTGGGAAGATAAACCTTCCAATCTATAGCAACACATCCTCACTTACCCCATTGGGATAAACATAAGATCTATCATCCAACTGTAGCATCACCGTTGTGGGTTTTGGAGCTCTTAAGCTCAATTGCTTGAATCTTGATAACGACATCAAATTGATACTTGCACCCTGATCACACAGAGCTCTACTCACAACAATCGAACCTATCCTCACACTGATAATAAAACTACTCGGATCCTTAAGCTTTTATGGAAGCTTGTGTTGAATCCTGGAAGTGCACTCGTCAATGAGCGCGATGGTTTCAAACTCAGTTAACGTCTATTTATTTGCCACTATATCATGATGTATTTAGCATATTTTGAAACATCACGGAGCATGTCCACTATAGGGATGTTCGAATGTATCTTCTTCAGTATATCTAGGAATTTGTGAAATATATGGTCATCATTCTTCTTTCTCAGACTTTGAGGAAAAGGAGGTGGTACTCTTTCTGCTACATGCTCAGATATAGATATGTTTTTCTCATTCACCTTTATAGGTTTTGGCACTCTTTCCTCTTCGAGCCCATATGGATCCCTTTTTTTAGGCACATCAACCAATTCTCTCCAATTTCTCAAAGTAACTGCATTAACTTGAGAATTTTTCTCTGTATCGCTTGGGAGAGCTCCAACATGTCTAGTGTTTTCATTGTTCGCCATCTGCCCGAATTGCCTCTCTAGATTTCTGAACTCTATATGTAGTTATTGATTGTCAGCCATTATCTTCTGGTTATCGAGCAAGAGCTTTTATCATATCAATCAAACTTTCCTCTACATGTTGTAGGGGTTTATGTGGCTAATTGTAATTATATTAGGCCTGTTGTACTGATTTCTACCCTAAGAGAAGTCAAGATGGTTCATCCAATTCGGATTGTAGGTGTTACCATATTAAGCATTTTGATTCATCGGACCTCTACCTTGTTTCCTCACATAGTAGATTGACTAGGGGTTTGTGGGAGATTGGTCACCCATGTGGCCTTCCCACAAAAATCACAATAAATTTGCATTTGTTGCAAATATTGCACTGGTTGCACTTGTGCTTGAGAGAGCATTCCAACCAGATTGGCTATCTTGGCTACATTGGCTCTCAATAGTGTGAAGGCATCTACTTTAATCGTACCACCTGTCTTAGGCCTGATTGCTCTACTCGATTCTCCTTGCTAGTTCTAATCATTTATAGTAAAGTTTTTCAGCAAGGCTTGGATTTCCCCGTATGATTCTTTCTATGCACATACCTCCACAAGCAGAGTCTATGTACATCTTGGAGGCTTCATCTAATCCTTCCACAAAAGTATGCCCCAATAATTCATTTGTCTGACAATGGTGTGGGCAATTTCTAAGTAGTTTCTTGTATCACTCCCAATCTTGGCGAAGTGTTTCGCCTTCCTTTGTTAAAATCCACAAATCTAGCTCTTTAGTTCTTTTGTCTTCCGAGATGGGAAGAATTTTATCCAGAATTTCCATGCCAGATCATCCCAAGTTCTGATTGAATTTGCAGGCTCATTTTTTAACCACTCCTTTGCTTCCCCCAATATTGAAGAAGGAAATAATGTTAGCCCAATGTAATCCAAAGAGACATTGGGAAATTTATAGGTGTCTGTGATCTCTAGAAAATTTTGAATATGCCTCTACAGATCTTCATGTGGCAACCCTACATATTGAGCCTGCGAGCGTATCGGTTGCACAAGTATTGTTTTAGCTCGAAGTGGCCGGTTTGATGATAGCTTGTGGCATATTTGCAAAGCTAGGCCTTGCAGCTGCAATCACTAGCAGTTCTTGGTTGGCTACCATTCTTACGGGTTGCGAAAGTTCAACATTTCTTGTTGATTTTCAATTTCCTGTGCTGCCGATTTCACTACTTCTTAGCTTCATTGGCTTCTTTTTATTCTTTGTTGTTTCTGTGGAAGAGTCTCTCAGGTTCCTCCTCAAAGGGTTTAAGTTTATCTTTACCTTTGTCTTTCTTCCCTTTCACTTCCAAGTACATGAGATATATCCGGTAAATCGAACAAGTCAAAAGTTAAACAAAGAACGTAAAAAATTAACTCAATTAAATAATCAATAGCTAAATTCCCGGCAACGGCACCAAAAGCTTGTTGGTTCCCCAAGTACATCCAAGTACACATGGCCGTCAAGTAGTAAAGTGACTCGAAAGTCGAATGTCAAACCCATAGAGACATAGAATAATCGTTAACTAAGCTAACCAAAATCAATTTAAGGTAATCAAGAATGTTATTTTTTCTATTAATCTACTGTTGCAAAATTAAACAAGCAATAACTAATTAACAAGAACGCAATAAGTTGTGATTTGGACTTTAATCAGAGGAGGTAAAGATTCCAGGGTTCTGGTCGGTTTATAAATCCAACTGAGTTTGTAATTACACTTGTTAATCCGAATTATATATGGTTTTTAGTTAATAGGATCGTTTATATAAATAACATGTTTCCACAATACTATCATTCTATCCAAAATATATCAATCGTATATTCCTATGGTATTAAATTTATCATGAATGAGGAAAGTACAACGTTCAACTAAGAGAGGCCGTTAGATATATTTCTATCCTAACCGCGAAATCTTTTTCTGAGCCACAGGTTTAAAAACAAGCTTTCATTAATTCATCTCTAATCTAAACAAGTTTTTTCCAAGCATAGTACAGATAGTAGGGTGACTCGGTAGCTATAACAATTCACAAGTTAAAATCAAAACTAAAGAAACAACCACAAGATGATAATCCGAATTAAAGTTAAAACCAAAATTAAAGAAACAACCACAACTCTAGAACTAGAGTTCTTAGCCACCCACGTTCGTAGTAAAAATAATCCAAGTATTTTGCACGAAAGAATTACAAAGAAAGGATGAAAGGATCATGGTCTCCTTAAGCCAGGCGTCGCCTAGTTTGGCACCTGACTTGGCTTCTTCGTGTTTCCGTGCTCTTTTCTTGTATGTTTGTAACCGTTTTGTACAACCTTCACTCATCTTTATATTCCAACGACGACCCTACACATAAAACAACGTAATTAAGCTCAAACGTCGCACTAAATAACATAAAAACATCAAAATTTAGGGCGCGTAATGTACTAAAAATATGGAATTATAGCCAAACATCAAATGTGTAAATATTTTCTATCGTCACTGTATAGACTTAAACTTAAGTAACTAACTCTCAATTCATTACATTTTATGTGCCAGTGTTTGACCGTGTATAGAGGTTACGAAAGCAGGGACAACTTTTGGAGATTGTGGTTAGATGAGCCATCACAATTTTGTGACTATAAAGTTGTCATTAAGGTAAAATAATAAAGTTTAAAGTTAAATTATTTTTAGATATATAAAGGAATAATCTTAGGGATCTTCCCTCAAGTTTGGTTTCATAACACCAACCTCCCTTCTGGAATAAGGGAATAACACTTAGCATAAAAATTCACCTAGAATTTTCTTTACAAGTGTCTGATTGCGTGGATATTTTTTATGCCAATTCAACGGCAATATGAGGAATGAAGAGAATCTCTAGTACTGAAGAGGCATCGGATTCAAACTGTTGAATACGAAGAGTATAACACTTCAACTAATCCGTAAGTATCTTGCTCTAGAAAGTGGTATACGTTGTTTACGCTTGTCACTGAACCCTAGACCACTTAAACTAGTTGCTAAGTATTTTCTGATCTTGTCAAATTGAATTTTGTTTATTGTGTATAGTTCCCACTATTTTAGTCAATCATAGGTTATTGTGTCTGCATTATGGGTGCACTTATTCAATGTCATCATACCTGCCTGGCAGGATTTGAAATGTTGAATTTTATGGAATTCAATTCATTGCTGAAAGAGAATTGAAAATGGTAGGAAAAGAACAATTTATATTGCAAAAAAAGCAAGTTATGCTGTTAGGGGACCAAAAACTATTCTGATTTTGGTGTTTGGTGGATCCCCCACTAAATATAAGTAGAACATATTCAAAAATGCTTGGCACCACTAGAACTAGTGAATAAGCTTTTCATATAAAGAGTGATGGGATTTGATTTTGTTTTTTTTTTTCCTTTTAACCATTCGAACTCGAATACACTGGTCCGATTAATTCAAATTGCCTATGGAAGGTTTAGCAACCAAAAAAGCCTTCATTTCCAATGCATACATGACATGAATCAATTCGTGTCTAATACCCATATAACATGTTTTCGCGCTCATTATAGATTGTTCAAGTATGTTAGAATTAACTCCAAGTTGTCGCAAAGAAATATATTAAGTATCATCTTATGCTATTCTCCATATACACTTTTTTTACTTAACCATGTAGTTATTGTATAGTTCAACTCATTGAATCAATTAATCATGGTAAGTTAATTACTGACAGAGAGTGCCAAGGCGGTACCAGCGCGCCACCAAGGTGATGCATGTCAATAACAATACGAAATTTTAAAGGTTTTCCAAAACTAAATAACATAAAGTGATGTCTTCATATAGAAATAAGCAAAGCGCTGGAGGAGAGATGTAAGTCCTTGTTAAAAGGTCTCATAACTTGATGACTAACTTGTTAATTAGGAGCTTCGAGCATCTATTATCAAAGAATACAATATGTAAAGCTTAACACAAGGTAGCTAGAACCCTTTTACTCTACAGATCGACCAATTTCCAAGAGAAACACAAACTTATTTTAAATCACATACATACAATATTGTAGACAGTTAAGTGATGTAACTTGGTTCTCTATCAGGTAAAAATTTCTAATATGAGTATACACAGAAAGCAACAGGTCGATCGTTTACCTTATTTATAACTTGCTTATTTTATATATATATATGAGTGGCATGCGTGTGTGTGAAATTTGAAGATTTCAATCAGCAACGATATACACAAATGCAAGCGTATCCCCTGCGCCATTTCCTTCCCGATTATCAAAATGTAATGGGGTGAAGCATGGTCCCTTAAGTGAAGAAATGTATTTTTGGCAAACAGCGTTGGACGGTATGATCCCTCCATCACCAAAGAATCTACTAGCCTTCACAGCTACAATGTCTGCGAAAAAAATGAACAGATATTGTCAATGTTAATTACTAGCACTCTAGGGAATGGATCGGTCAATTTTGTAAAACAATGTTTTGTTATTGTTTATTAATTTATTTATTTAACTCACCGTTTGATGATGCAATGATTAGTAGGAGTAAGCAAAAGAGTATTACAAGAGACCTAGAATAGAAACTTTGATTTTCAGCCATATTCCAACTTAAATGTTTGAACTGATTACTGAGTTTTGGGAGAATTGTAATCAATAACAAATACTAATAAGGACAATGATCTAATTATTGTTATATCTACAGCTTTTGCGCATGGATCATTCTCTCTCGGCACATGATAACTAACGTGCGCCTGCCATGGGAAAAGAGCGCGGGTACCATCACAGAAGCTGATAATGGCTCAAGCTTCCTCTTTGCTACTTCAGAGAGGACAGAAGAACACTCAAAGTTCTGCTCAAACCCCAATTGATGTTCAAATTGGGGGAAAATCCAATAAAATAGTAACCAAGAAAAGTGATGTCACGACCCAAAATCCCTCCGAAGGGGTCGTGATGCCACCTAGTCTCTAAAACTAGGTAAGCCTAACATTACAAAAATAACAATAATATTCACTAACTTCGAATTAGATATCTCTGAACAATTTATAATTCCCAAAACCGGTAGCACAAGTCATAAGCCTTTCTAGGAGTAGTTATACAAAATGAACACATCACTGTTCCAGAACCAAAGGAAACAATGGAAATAAGTACAATAGAAGGTGACTCCGAGACCTGCGAACGCAGCAGAAGGTTTACCTTGAGTCTCCACAACAACGATCCGCACAACCACAAATGATCAAATACCTGGATCTCTACCAAAATATACAGAAGTGTAGTATGAGCACACCACAACGGTGCCCAGTAAGTATCAAGACTAACCTCGGTGGAGTAGTGACGAGGAACAGTCAAGATACCTACTGGTCCAATAAGCTGATCAGGATATGATAATAAACTAACAAGATAAAGACAACAAAGTAACGCCAATAGCAGGAAGAAATCAAATTACAAACAGTAGAGACGCTAAGGGAAAAACACAGATGGTACGGAAAAGTAACCAAGTAAATTAACACCAACATAGTTGGGATACAGACAAGTATAAATGTGCGCAGATAAGGAAAGCAATGTTAACTCAACCAATCGCATCAATCCTAATACACAATTTCGACTATCCCAATCCTCGAAGTCTCATATCACATTCACAACTTCCAAACCTTTAACACACATGGCACCTTGTGCCCACATATTTCCCTTTGGCTCAGGATGAACGCTGGCGGCATGCTTAACACATGCATGTCGGACAGGAAGTGGTGTTTCCAGTGGCGGACGGGTGAGTAACGCGTAAGAACCTGCCCTTTGGAGGGGAACAACAACTGGAAACAAAGAGTGTACTCAGTACATAATATCCGTGACAAATGCTAATTAAGATGTTCAAGAAGTTTCATTTATAAATCATAAAGTAAATTTACAGTTTCTAGACCAAATTGGAAAACCAGCGAGAAAAGATGAAGTTAACTTTAGAAATCATTTGAGTGTAGAAAATAACATTTTTCAAATAGAAATCCAACATCCGATAAGCTATCGCCTTTAATATAGGGTTCATTAAATTAAAACTTAACAGAAATTCCTTTTTAAGAAAAATATAACCTCAGGCAGGTTGAGGAGATTCAGTTGAGAAACCAGTTAAAATAAAATATAACAATTATTAGAAATAGTAGATACTAAAATATACAACAAGTTCTAACTTAAAGGCACACAAGGAAGCATGATATTAATTCTTTCACTTTAAATCACGATATTACAAACGACTCAGTAGGGCAGGAGGAAATGACTCAACATAGTAAATTTACTTTGAAAATTAATTCACCAGAATAATAATATTAGGAAAAGAACTCTGGAAATGACGGCAAGTCAATAAGTCAATGACAATAACACGATCCTCAAAACTCAGTAAAAACCAGAAATATAAATTATCAAAGTCTTGCACGAAGAAACTAAAGTCAACACAGTAAATCAAGGGATACCAAAATACAAGATATGTTGCGGCGCGCAACCCAATCCCACCATATAATATCAATTCACCCTTATTCCTCCTCAATATATCACCCTTATTCCTCCTGTTGCGGCGTGCAACCCCATTCCACCGTACAATATCAACTCACCCTTATTCCTTCTTAATATATCACCTTTATTCCTCCTGTTGCGGCGTGCAACCCGATCCCACCGTATATAATTTAAATCAACAACAACAAATCAACAACTCAATTACAGGAATCTCTACCACCAAGAGTATGAGTACACGGCAACAAGAGAATCATGTAAAAATCAAAGGAATACAACAACCTTTACAAAACAACAGGACATATAAGGCACGTGATAACTACACAGGCAGCCACAACAATTTGGACATGTAGCATATACGCATAAAGTCATAGAGGAACTCACAATTAAGAAGTAACAAAACAATAAGGAAGGTAATAACTTCAATTAAGGCAAATAAGGGCCAATAACAAGTAAGAGGTAAAGAAGTGCTAACAACATCGTATGAGCATGTAGAGGTGAAACTAGCAAATAGAAAACTCAATCATATCAGAACAACTTCTTACTTAGTGAATTCAAGGACCTAAGAACCCTAAAAGGCAAATTTTTCACAATTAGTTCCGAGCACGCACTCGTCACCTCGTGTACACGGACTACAATTAGCATAGAAGACTCAAATCCTAAGGGGAAATCCCCCACACAAGGTTAGGCAAGATACTTACCTCAAAGAAAACAAACCGGTACTCTAAAATGAACTTCTCGGGTGAAAAGACCTCCGGACGGCTCAAATCTAACCAAAATAACTTCAAAGCACAATTAAAACTCATAAGAAACTATTCCGGATCATAAAGTCTTAATCTTTATCAAATTCTAAAAATCGGTCCAAAAGTCGAACTCGAGCCCGCACCTCGGAACCCGACAAATTTTACAAAAACCAAATACCCATTCCGATGCGTTCAACCATACAAAATTTATCAAATTCCGATAGAATTTGGTCCCTCAAATTATGATTTTTCATTTTTGAAATTTTCTTCAAAAACCAACATTTTCCTCAACACAAAACACAAATTAAATGATAAAAATAAAGATAAAATCATGGAATACATTAAATACTAGGTGAAGAACACTTACCCAATCGAATTTCTTGAAAAATCCATAAAGAATCGCTCAAAACCGAGCTCTACAAGTCAAAATATGATAAACATGGCCAAACCCTCGATTTAGAAGATATATATTCTGCCAAGGCCTTTGTGCATCACGAACGTGGAGAAAGGATCGCGTTCGCGAAGAAGAAGAGTGGAAGCTGCCAAGTTGTGCTTCGCGAACGCGGCAGAAGGCTCGCGAACACGAAGCGGAAAGTGAGGCTGTCTAGAAAGAACTCGTCGCGTACGCGAGGGAAAGAGTGCGAACCTGAAGAACGAGTAACGGGGCCTACGCGAATGCGGGAGGATAATCGCGAACGCGATGAAGGATTTCGAGGTAGTCAGCAGAAACACTTCGCAAACGAGGGATACCAGAAGACAGCAAACAACAGTTCAAAAATAAGGGAAAATGACCCGTAGCCCACCCGGAACACACCCGAGGCCCGCGGGACCCCGTCTAAACATCAAAAAAAGTCCTATAACCTAACACGGACTCGCTCTAGGTCTCAATTCACATCAACCAACGCCGAAACACGAATCATACCATGAATCAAACTTATGAACTTTCCAATCTTCCAACTTCTAAAACTCGTTCCGAAACCTATCAAACCAACCCGGAATGACGCAAAATTTTGCAGACAAGTCCCAAATGACATAACAGAGCTGTTACCTCTCTCGGAATCGCATTTTGACTCCGATATCACAAAAGTCAACTATGGGTCAAACTTCTCCACTTCAACTTTCCCAATTTATGCCAAAATACTTCAAATTACCCTACATACCTCCAAATCCAAATTCGGACATATGCCTAAGTCCAAAATCAAGACCCGAGTCTATAGGAACCACCGAAACTCCAATCCGAGGTCAAATACGCAAAAGTCAACTCTTGGTCAATTCTTTCAACTTCAAGATTCTCAAATGAAAGTTACTTCAAAAAATCCTACCCGAACTTATCAAAAACCCAAACCGCTGATGCACACAAGTCATAATACACTGTGTGAAGCTACTCGTAACCTCAAACAGCCGAACCGCACGCAATTGCTCAAAATGACCAGTCGGGTCATTACAGGTTAGGTACAAAAGCAACATGCAAATGTTCAGCAGCAATTAATGGGAGGAAGTCATTAATGAACCTCTCACTGAATCATCGAGCAGTGGGAAGAAATCGTGGGCTGATGTTTTATACTTCAATACCACACAAGAGGGGGGGGGGTGATTTGTGTGGTGACCAATTTTTCGCTTAAACTGATTATAGAAGGACCTGGTTCTTCTAAGTGTTCCTTAACCTACTATTGCAAAAATAGTAAATGCAGAAAGTAAAGAACACAAGTATTTTACGTGGAAAACACCTGGCTCAAAAGGTGAAAAAACCACGACCTACTTTCCAGTAGGATTTTCCCAAACTGTCCACTAAAATCACTGAGCCAAAAACTGCATTTACAAAAACTCTTTTGTAAACCTAGGACTAACTCTAATCCCGTTGTAGCACACAGCCTCTAACTGTTGAGAGAACTTCAAGTTAACTCTAACTTGAAAACTCTGAGTACCTAATACAATTGCTTGTACATAAAGCTGAAAGGTACAATATGAAACCACCTACTACAATTGAAATAGAATAAAAGACAAACACTTGGAACTGGTTCTTCTATCTGGTTCAAGTATCTTCAGGTTTGCACACTTGAATCACACACGAACTGCTTGTATAATTGCCTTGCTATTTTGATCTCAATTCACGTTTAACTTCTGCTTATGTGCATTACCTGTAAAAGAGAACAAGACTGATATTTATAGAGATAGTAAATAAAGATTGACTAGAATTCTGATGCTAATTTTCCTTGGTGGAAGAGTTCTAGTTGATCTCAACCTCTAACTCCTTCCCTTTCTTAAACCGTGTTCTCTTTGATTAAGGAGTCCTTCTCCTTATCCAATATTCAACCTTTTCGATCATGATCAGGAGATATTCACTTCTGTCAAGTTAGGTTTATTTCCTTCACGTGCATCTCACGTGCTTAAAGTCTATCTGTATCTGTGCTCCACTGGGATGGACTTGGTTCATGTCTGAGTTCCTTTGTCAGTCTTCAAAACTAACCTTTACTTGGGCCAACAAATTCTCACTTTTTGATGATGACAAACTTTGTGCTTTTTGTACAATTAGGCCCTGCTAGAACTCAGCTCAACATCAATGCAATGTTAGAAACATTTTCAACTTATCATCAAGGACCAGGTTCATTAGGTTATAAACATCACTATTCAGAATATAAAGTACAATTTCTTTTCCCCCTTTTGGCATCATCGAAAAGTAGCATAAACAATGTGTGATACCCAGATTTTAAAAATTACTCATGTACACTCATGGATTAATCATCAGTAATCAACTACACATATTCAAACTATCAAGGAAAGATAAATAATCAGCAAGAGAAAAAGCAGCAAACTTCATTGATAGAGAATATGATTCTGCCATAATCCACAAAAAGAAACAAAAACAGTTAAAACATGAGCAAAAAAGAAAAAAATCCCTATCTGGGTCAGTGAAAGGTCTAGGCAAGGTTCAGACTTAGGAAATCAAGGCTTGGATGAATTGGGGTTTTGGGTTTTGGCTTGGAGAAGGTGCAACATATCTTGAAGAATTCCATCATTCTTCTCCTTTTCCTTTGTGAGCTCAGTTCTGAGAGCATCTCTTTCAGATTCTACCTCTGCCAAACGAGCCTTCAGCCTTGCTATCTCGGCATCCTTTGCCCCACTCTCCTGCAATAGAGCTCTGACCTTGCTATTGACAGGTGTCTTTTTGGATGAACCAGGTTCATTGGGAGTGGAAGTAATCATATAGTCACAAGCGAGCAAAGTATTGATTCCAAAGTGGTCTTTGCTTGTAGCCGTCTCCCACTTTTTCAGAGGCACCTTACAATGAGCAAGAACAATAGTGAGAATGAAACCATAAGGAGTGGCATGGGCCTTGGAGCCATTGACAACCCGATCAAGAAGCTTGATCATAAACCCAGGCTAGTTGATCTGCCACCCACTATCCAGACATTTCGTCAAAACCAAGTCCATGTAGTTGGCAATGTGCCTTCTTTCCTGCCTAGGCAGCACACACTTGTTGACGAATTCAAACAACACCTGGTGGGATGGCTTCATTTCACTTTTATACACAAACTTAGCCTCATTCACTTCTTTGCTATCACAGAATTTTGTAGTAATGGCTAGGGCAGTAGAAAGGGAGTCCAGACTTGGCCATTTTTGTCTTGTGTAATCATCATAACCTTCAGAAGGTATACCACGGATTTCACCCAACTCTTTTGCATCAAAAGACAATTGAACCCCTTTCACCAGGTTGGTGACTCTTCCATCCTTGACCTCTGCATTTGCCATGAATTCAATTATCTCATTTCCGGCCAGCCTGCCATCTAACTGAAGGACCATGTCCTTCCACCCCTGAACCTCTAGCCTTTCAAGCAGCAGAACCATCCCTTCTTCCTCCAAGTACTTCAAGAGTCTACCCTTCAAGATGGTTCGTTTGCCAAACTTGGCCAGCTTGTCCTGTTCATTATCTGATTTATCCTCTCCTTCACCACTCCAGTCTTCTTCTTCAGTAATTTTAACTTGTTTGACTATCACAGCAGACCTTGTCCGTTTAGCCAAAGTAGATGGTTCCGCAGACTTGGATACAAATGAAGACTTCTTTGAGGAAGTCTTAGCTTTCTTGGGCTTAGGGGTATGAACCTCCATCTCCACAACCATATGTTCACCTTGATGGACCTGGTCCATCTCATCCACATCAACAGCCTCAACAGGCTCTGCCACCTTTGCTTTCCCTTTTTCCATTCTTTTCTTCTTACTTTCTTCCATAGCTTTCTGCAACTCCTCCTTACTTTGCTTCAACTTATTCCTTGTGGCCCTTCCTTTTGGTAAAGGAATATCAGTAGTTGTAGGAGAAGCAACCTTCCTTTTCTTGTTGGTTCTTGCAGTGCCAGGAGTCTTTGGTGTTGGAGTTCTCCTTTTCTTGGGTTTATAGCTGGCACTAACCTTCTTAAGAAGATCTGCTAGGGTCTCTTCAATAGATGAACCAGGTTCATCCGTATACTTGCTAAGATTTACTAGTCCTTCAGCAGCCTCCCATGAACCACTTTCCCCTGTTTTCTTGCTACTCTCTACCACCTTTTCTGGCTCAGCCCCACATATAGCCATTTTAACCATTTTAGAGGTGGGTGAAGAATCAGCCACTTCTTTCCCTTTTCCCCTCTCATCACTACGCACACCCTTGCTCTCTATTTCTTTTTCTCTTTCATTTTTACCTCCTCTCATTCTTGAATCAGTCGTTTCCACATCCACAACGGACCCAACAAAAACAAATTGATTTTCCAAATTTTCAGCTAGATCAAAATTACCTCAGTAGAAGGACTTTGCACAAATATTGCCTGCTCAGAATCAGAAGACCCAGTTCCTTCCCCCTCACTCGCAAACTTGAAAGAATCATCAGAATTTTGGGAATGTTGGGCTTGACTAGCCTTTAACTGTGCATTTAATTTCCATGAAAGCGCACATATAGCCAATGTTTTGCGAGCAAGCATCTTTACTTGCCTTCTCCTATGTTGAGGGGTAGTGCTAGGTTGAGGAGTAGTGGAGGAATCGGAGGGAGTAGGTGGAGGAGGTGTGCCTGGGTTATATTGAGGGTTTGTCATTCTCTCTAAATAAAAAAAATTGAAGGTTTGAATTTTGGAAGAGAAGAGAAGAGTAGACAGAAAATTGTGACGGTTTTTGAAAATTATGGGAGAGTGGCAGTGGTGATAGTGATGGATTTAAAGGGAGAGGGTAATTAATACACAACGACAACTTTTAGTAGTCAGATAGAAGTCTAATCACCCTGAATTATCAGGTTGAATAGGCGGTTAAGCTTCTCTAGAATCTAGGCATTTTAATACTGTGAGGAGTCTAGTTGAAACAGAACTGGTTCAAACTTCAAAGGATAAGCTTTTTGAAGTTTTGGAACATAGGTAGGACTCTGCTCATGAATTAAATATTAATATTTCTAATTGTGCAGAGTGTAGAAAATATACCTCGTTATTCAGATGAANGTGATGTATTCGCTCTGATTTTTGGATAGATTCGACGCGCGTGGAGGCCGACTTGAGGGGCAAAGGCGGCGCGAGCTAGAGATTTCACCGGTTCGAGGTGAGTAATGATTGTAAATGATAGTCTGAGGGTTTGAAACCCCGGATTTGCACATCATAGTGCTGTATTGAGGTGACTTGCACGCGGGATAGCGAGCGTGGGGTAGAGCACCGTTGGGGATTGTGACTTGGTCCGTCCCGATTGATGAAATTACTACGTATTTGACAGAAACTACTTGTTATCATCATAATTTGGGCTGATTGCCATGTTTGGGCTTCGTGCCAACTATGTGAATCCTTCAGGGATTGATATCACTGTTTTCGCATTACTTGGCATATTATTTGATCTCGGTCCAGGGTTTTAATACTGTTTTGCAAACTCAGCCATTGTTCTAAGGTTTGAAAATTTAAACAATATTTTATTGATGTGTTGCGGCCAAACGCACACGCAAGTATACGCGGTCGTCAAGTAATAAAGTGACTAAAAGTCGGATGTCGAACCCACGAGGACTTGTGATTAACTATTAGCTAAATTAGACTATCCTAATTATCTATACAAGAATTAAACCTAGAAGTATTTGATGCTATACTAATTAAATAAAGAAATATAAATAATGAACTTTAAACAAAGGAAGAGCAGATTTTTATGATATCAATGTAATGAAAACGATCTAGGGTTATGGGCTATCTAACAATCCTATTGTATTCTTCAATTGAATTGACTAACTAATTTATCGAGTTATTGGTTGACAGGGTTAATATTGCTCATAAGAATCTGTCGAGTTCTTACTCGCCTATTCAAGCTAACCTAACGCCTATATGTCTATGGAGTTAGAATCAACAAGAACGCATTTATAATTCCTGTATTTCAACCAAGCAAGGCAATTAGGTATATGTCTATCCTAACCGCGAATCCGTTCCCCGATGCTCAGGTTCAAGAACTTGCTCTACTCAATCCTATATGCAATCTAGAATTTCCACTTTCGAGTTCAACTCTAGATTCGTAGATAGTATTCAATTGGTGATCAAGCAATCAAATAATTAAGTGCAGGATTGAATAAATAAACCAATATGATAAACTAAGAAATCAAAA
>NW_017670890.1:312929-348277 GCF_001879085.1 Nicotiana attenuata | reverse complement strand
TCAGTGACAATGTCCCATAGCTCATAATCCTCTCCAATGATGTGATCTCTCATCCTATTTTTCAACCAGGAGTAGTACTGGCCATTAAAGAGTGGAGGTCTTACAGTGGATTGTCCTTCCCAGTTCCCAGATGGTGCACTCATCTTGATCTGTCCCTAAGGTTGTAGCCTCTTCAAGGATAACCCGCTCTGATACCAATTGATGTTTTATACTTAAATACCACACAAGAGGGGGAGGGGAGTGATTTGTGTGGTGACCAATTTTTCGCTTAAACTGATTATGGAAGGACCTGGTTCTTCTAAGTGTTCCTTAACCTACTATTGCAGAAATAGTAAATGCAGAAAGTAAAGAACACAAGTATTTTACGTGGAAAACACCTGGCTCAAAAGGTGAAAAATACCACAACCTACTTTCCAGTAGGACTTTTCCAAACGCTCCACTAAAATCACTAAGCCAACAACTGCAATTACAAAAACTCTTTTGTAAACCTAGGACTAACTCTAATCTCGTTGTAGCACACAACCTCTAACTGTTGTGACAACTTCAAGTTAACTTTAACTTGAAAACTCTGAGTACCTAATACAATTGCTTCTAGATAAAGCTGAAAGGTACAATATGAAACCACCTACTACAATTGAACTAGAATAAAAGACAGACACTTGGAACTGGTTCTTCTATCTAGTTCAAGTAGCTTCAGGTTTGCACACTTGAATCACACACGAATTGCTTGCAAAATTGCCTTGCTATTTTGCTCTCAATTCACATTTAACTTCTGCTTATGTGCATTACCTATAAAAGAGAACAACACTGATGTTTATAGAGTTAGTAAACAGAGTTGACTAGAATTCTGATGCTAGTCTTCCTTGGTGGAAGAGTTCTAGTTGATCTCAACCTCTAACTCCTTCCCTTTCTTAAACCGTGTTCTTTTTGATTAAGGAGTCCTTCTCCTTATCCAATATGCAACCTTTTTGATCAGAATCAGGAGATATTCACTTTTGTCAAGTTAGGTTTATCTCCTTCACGTGTATCTCACATGCTTAAAGTCTATCCGTATCTCTGCTCTACTGGGATGGACCTGGTTCATGTCTGAGTTCCTTTGTCAGTCTTCAAAACTAACCTTCACTTGGGCCAACATGGGCCGATCAAGTGGTAGAGGAGGAGAAAATAGAGAAGACGAATTCAATTTGGGATAACTTTGATATCTCGAAGGTATCAGATGTTGGATTAAAATTGGAATATGTATCCCCAATTAAACATGGTAAGTCAACTACTATTGAAATTGATACCGACGATATCGCAACCGAAGTGGAATTTCGGAAGAACTGTTGTCTGCTATGTCCTAGGAGCTTTTCTCCCTTTTTCGGTTATGAAGGGCTATATACAGAGGCTATGGGCAATGCATAGTTTGAACAAAATAGTGATGCTAAAAATGGAATTGTACTAGTTAAATTTGATAGTGCTATTGGTATTAATGAAGCTATACAGGGGAGATATATCACTTCGACAATAAGCCGTTTATTGTAAAGATGGAACCCTTCCATTGGAGTTCACAAGAGAGGAATTATACACAGTCCCAATATGGATTAAACTTCCATGCCTAGAATTTAAGTATTGGAGTCCAAAAGGCTTGAGTAAAATAGGATGTCTAATAGGAAAACCAATGATGGTGGATCAAAATACTGAGAAGAAGGTGGGACTCAGTTTTGCTGGACTGTTAGTAGAGGTGGACATGAAGGCAGATCTTCTAGATGTAGTGATATTCAGAAATGAAAAAGGGGTTGTGGTTGAACAGAAAGTTCTCTACAATTGGAAACCAACACTCTGCAACTACTGTAAAAAGTATGGACACTCTGAGGATGTCTGCAGAAGAAAGAACCCTCAAAAACCTCTTGAAAAAGTGTAGGAGGAAAGGGTGCAGGATGACAACTAGAAGAAGAAAGAAGGGGATAAGCAGGATAGAAATCATGACAAAGAGGCAGTGTAATCTGGAAACAAAGATAAATGCAGGCTGGATCACTCCTTTGAAGACAGGGAAAGCATAGATCATAGGCTCTCAGCAGGTTGCTAGTGCAAATCCTTTGAGGCACTTGATAAACTAGGAATCAGTAAAACAAAAGAGATGGTTCCAGTGGGCAAAGTGGGAGGCCAATCTATTCCTTTGTCAGGGAATGGTTAATATTCTTTCTTGGAATGTAAGTGTCACGTCCCGGAATTCCCACCGTCGGGACATATGGCGCCTAACATTTCACTTGCTAGGCAAGCCAACGTTAGAGAATTTTCAAATCAACTTCAGTACACTTTTAATAACAGGAATAATTAAGCTAAATAGAAGCTAAAACAGAGTTTGCGGAATATTATATAAACTTAAATATTTACTACCACCCGGATCTGGAGTCACAATTCACAAACTTCTAGGATTTACTACAAATAAAAGTTCTGAAAGGAGTACTACTGTTTGAGTGAAAGAAACAGTCATAACAGTAAAAGATAGATGGGGAATTCAAGGTCTGCGAATGCCGACAGATCTACCTTGAGTCTACGATGAACTAGTATGAGCTACTACGCCTCTCGATCAGCTGGGACCAATACAAAAATTTGCACAGAAGTGCAGTGCAGTATCAGTACAACCGACACCATGTACTGGTAAGTTTCGAGCCTAACCTCGACGAAGTAGTGACGAGGCTATGACAAGACACCCAATAATAAATTATGCAATTTAACAGTATATGTACAAAATAACGACAAGTAAAAGATAGACAGACAATATCGGAAGGGGGAACATGCTGAGGGGATCACAAGACAGAGAATTACAGCAGTAATGAGAACTTGATTAACCAATGTACCTTGAACCAATAATAACAAGTAAACACAGTAAAGGAAAATGCTCGGCATTACCCTTCTTGCTTTTACTCTCAACCTCAACATATAATCAATAAAAACAGCACGGCATTACCCTTCGTGCATTAACTCTCACAACATGACACAGCATCATCCTTCGTGCATTAACACTCACAATGTGGCACGACATCATTCTTCGTGCTTTTACTCTCTCATAACATGGCACGTCATCACCCTTCGTGCATTAACACACTCCCTTACCATAAAACAATGAACAACCGACAGCAAGGAGATAGAAATATCAAAAACAAGTCTTACTTCAACCTTTGGTTTCACAATACCCACCTCAACATTGAAATCAATATTCAATTGTCACCAAAAGATCCGTAAACATGATAAGAACGATCAACTTAACTATACTAGTCTAAACATGGATAACATGATCAAGAAAGCAATAAATACAAGAACCCAAGTCCCACCCGCATGCTTTACCCGACAACAACGCATATGTACTCGTCACCTCACCTATACGTTGCACCCAACATCTAAACACGTAGCAATTAGACAAATAAGTCCTAATCCCTTAAGTCAAGGTTAACCACGACATTTACCTCGCTCTAAAGGCCAAACTCAAAGCTCAACCACCACTTTGCCTTTCAAACAAACCTTCGAACCAATAGAATCTAGAAATTTATCAACCAAATGATTCAAATTAAGCCTTAGGAACTACCCACGATGGAAAAGAATTCAATTTAGGTCATTATTGAAAAAGTCAACAAAAGTCAACACCTGGACCCGATTGATCCAAACCCGAAATTCGGACCAAAACCCGATTACCCATTCACCCCCAAGCCCGGTTATGTGATTTGTTTTTGAATCTGATCTCAATTTGAGATCTAAATCCCCAATTCACCAAATCCCTAATTTCTACCCAAAAACCCCCAATTCCACCATGAAAACTCTAGATTTTTGGTTGAAATCTAAGGAAAAGTAGTGGAAAGATTGAAAGAAACTAGTTTAAAGTCACTTACCAATGATATGGGGAAGAAAAGTTCTTCGGAAAATAGCCTCTAGGGTTCTTGAGTTTGAAAATTAGAAGAATGAATCAAAAATCCCATCTAAGTAATATTTGCGCAGCTGCAGATATCACATTTGCGACCTAGGAAGAACCATCGCATATGCGAAGACCTTCACACCTCTGCTGTCTTCGCAAATGCGAACAGGGCTGTCCACAAATGTGACCCAGTGATCGCAAATGCGAAGAATGACCCCCCCCTCCCCCGTCCCCATATTTTTTCGCAAATGTGAACTCTGGCCTTCTCACCTACTCTTCTCAAATGCGATGAGTATATCACAAACGCGAACCCAATAGTGGTCGCAAATGCGAGGTCTGAGGCCTGCAACAAAATCTGGAACACCAGCTGAGTCCTAAGTCCAATTTTCACTCCGTGACCTATCTAAAACTCATCCGAGCCCTCGGGGCTCTAAAACAAAAATGAACACAAGTCCAAAAATATCATACGAACTTGCTCGCTTGATCAAATTACCAAAATAACACCTAGTACTACGAATTTAGCACCAAATCAAATGAAATTCTCAAGAAAACTTTGAAATTTCTATTTTCACCACCGGACGTCCGAATCACGTCAAACCAACTCCGTTTCTCACCGAACTTCACAGACAAGTCATAAATATGGTCTTGGACCTATACCGGGTTCCAGAACCCAAATACGGACCCGTTATCCAAAAAGTCAAACTTTGGTCCAACACTTCAAATTCATTAAGCCTTTAACTTTCAAATTTCAACAAAGTCCGATGTCTCGAGCTAGGGACTTCCGATTTCGATTCCGAGCATACGCCCAAGTCCCAAATCATGATACGGACCCACCGGGACCGTCAAAACACAGATCCGGATCCGTTTACCAAAAATGTTGACTGAAGTAAACTCAAATGAAGTTTTTAGGAAAAAATTCCTATTTTTATCAGTTTTTCACATGAAAGCTTTCCGGAAACATGCCCGGATTGCGCGCACAAATCATGGAGGGTAAAAATGAGATTTTTAAGGCTTGAAAGTATAGAATTGGGTTCTAAAACATAAGATGACCTTTCAGATCATCATAGTAAGGTGGCTAAATGCCCCTAATAAGCAAAAGGAGACTAAACTCCTTTGCAATGATGAAAAAGTTAGAATGATAGTATTATTATAAACAAAAATAAAGAAGGGATAGAATTGAGCAAGTAGCGGGAAATATATTTAGTGTATGGCAATATATCACTAATTTGGAGGCTCATTATAATGGGAGAATGTGGGTTACATGAAGGCCAGAGTACTACAGAGTAATGCCAAAAAGTATCATTGCACAAGGAATAACATTTGATGTTTATTATGTCCCTCTCCAAACTCAGTTTGCTATCACCTTTGTATATGGATTTAATACTAAGGAAGAGCTTATGTAGTTGGTTACTTGTACAAAACTCAGTGTGTAAGTTGCCTTGTCTAATTACAAGTGACTTCAATGCAGTATTAAATATGAAAGACATGATAGGGGTAATCCAGTTACATGGGCATAAGTTGCAGATTTAACAATTGCATGGAAGAATGTGGATTCTTAGAACTACCTTACCAGGGCAGTAAATATACCTAGAATGATAGACACCGTGGGCAAAGAATATATTCTAAAATAGACTGGACTTTAATTAATGGGGAATGGTTAGACCTTATGCCATCATGTAAAGTCAAGCTCCTACCTGAGGGTATAAGTATCCATTTTCCTATAGATATAACTCTATCAGATGATGCTCTTAGGGTAAAAACATCATTGAAGTACTGCAATACTTGGGCAAAGAACTCTCAGTTTAATCAGATTGTAGGAGATTCATAGAGAACACCTATAGAAGGATGCAAAATATTTCAGATTGTTAAAAAGCTTAAACTACTAAAAAGGAAGCTTCAGGAACTTAACAGTCAATACTTCAGCAATATTGAGCATACAAATAAAGTTGATAGACAAGCTTTGAAGCAGGTGTAGGAGAGGTTGCAGACTGATCCTAGTAACCTTGACCTTTAACAGGAAGAACTTGAGAAATATCAGAAGTTTAGAGAATCATCTTACCTTGTTGAAATGTTCTTACAGTGTAAAAATAAAGCAACATGGTTAAGGTTGAGAGATGACAACACTGGGTACTTCTACTTATTAATAAGACATAAAAGACACACATTAGCTACTAATAAATTGAAAGATAACCAAGGGGTATGTTAGACAAAACCTGAAGCAATTGTAATCTGTTCCTGAACTACTATCAGGAGTTGCTTGGGCGAAAGGCCAGAAGTAGAAGGAGAGCATTCAAAGGCTTGATACAAAATGACCCCTTACGGACAACAGAATTACAGTTGAAGTTACTGCAGCCTATCAAGGAAAGGGAAGTTAAGAAGGCATTATTCCAGTTTGATTGCAATAAAAGTCCAGGCCTTGATGAGTATATCAGTGGGTTCTTTAAAGCTTCATGGCACATTCTAGGCAGTGATATTACTGAGGCTACTCTAGATTTCATCAGGAATGGATGATTGTTAAAGTAGATAAAATTCCACCAGCATTGCTCTAATTCATAAGGTAACTATTCTTGAGTATGCAAGTCAATTCAGACAATTGCATGCTGCAATGTCTTGTACAAATGTATTTCAAAGGTGATTTGTAGTAAGTTGAAAGATGCTGTAAACTACTTAGTAGGAGATGATCAGTCAGCATCTGTGTAGGGTAGATCTGTGATGCATAATGTGTTCATTTTCCATGACTTGCTTAGGCACTATAACAGGAAGACATCACCTAGATGCCTAATTAAAATTGACCTTCGGAAAAATTATGATATGGTCAGTTGGGAGATCTTAGAAGAGATTCTTCTTGGCTATGGATTTCGAGAAAGATTTGTCCACTTGATTATGGCTTTTGTGACTTCACCAAAACTCTCTGTCACTGTTACTGAACAACATGGATATCTTAAAGGTTAGAGGGGATTTTGACAAGGTGATCCAATGTCTCCTTTATTATTTGTGTTGGTCATGGAATACCTCTCCAGAACATTAGGGAGGATGAGTTAACTTCTAGACATAAAGTACCATCCAATATGTAAACAATTGAAGCTAAACCATCCCATCTTTGCTGATGATTTAATCATTTTTTCCAAAGGTGAAGAGAGAACTGTAAATAGAATAATGGAAGAAATAAATCAATTTAATGAAGTGTCAGGTCTGATAGCCAACACGGACAAATCTAACATATTCATGGCAGGGGTAACTGATCAAACTAAGGAGAGATTGTTGGCTGCAACAAGGTTCTATGAGGACTCCTTTCCTATTAGTTACCTTGGCCTTCTTTTGTCACCTAAGAAGTGGAGCAAGCTGGAGTGCCAACAACTGATAGAGAAGATCACTCACAGAATCAATGTAGCATATGCAAAGAAATTGTCATATGCTGTAATGACCCAGCCGATTATTTTGAGCATTTGCATTCTGTTTAGATATTTTATGTCTTGAGCAACACCGTATGATGTATTATGACTTGTGTGTATCGTCGGTTTTGGTTTTCATGTGTTTCAGAATTAGTTGGAAGAATGAATTTCATGTTTGAAGCAAAAAGTTGGAAGAGTTGATCAAGTTTGACATTTGAGTATTTGACCCTGGATTGGAGTTTTGATGGTTCCGTTAGGTATGGATGGTGATTCTCGACTCGAGCGTATGCCCGTATTTGCATTTGGATATTTCTAGAAGGTTTCGGCACGAATTGGCGAAAGTTTGAAATTTGAAGGTTTGGAATGTTCATAAGTTTGAACGAGAGTTGACTTTGAAAATATCGGCTTCATATTGTGGTTCCGAGAATTGAAGTAACTTCATTATATCATTTGGGACTTGTGTGCAAAATTTAATTTCATTCCAAGTTGATTCGATAAGGTACGACACGAGTTTTGGAAGTTGAAAGATTCAAAGTTCATTAAGTTAGATTTTGAGGTGCGATTCGTTGTTTTGATTTTATTATGTGTGATTTGAGGCCTCGAGTAGGTCTGTGTGGGGACTTGTTGGCATGTTCGGACACGGTTCCGAGGGGCTAGAGCCTGATTCAGACTATTTCCGGACCATTCTTCTTCATTTTGGCATAAATGGTTTCTGTTGAGTTGTGGGCATCTAGTTTTCTTGTTCAAGATCGCGGAGAATGGATCGCAATCGCGTAGAGTTGTTTGATGGAGGGGGAGGATTTTTCATCGTGTACACGAGTCTAGAGTCGCATTCGCAGAAGTTGAGCCCATTGTTCAGTGCGTTCACAAGTCTAGCGACGTGTTCGCATAGAAGAAAGGAGGACCTGCGGTGTCAGGCGTTTGTTCTCCGCGGTCGTGAAGTGTGGAACATGATCGCGTAGCTCTAGGAGA
Source organism: Nicotiana attenuata (assembly GCF_001879085.1). NCBI lineage: Eukaryota > Viridiplantae > Streptophyta > Magnoliopsida > Solanales > Solanaceae > Nicotiana > Nicotiana attenuata. The sequence continues at coordinate 340,021 of NW_017670890.1, read as the reverse complement.
TTTGTCCATCACATTTGTGACTTTGATGTTGTGGAAATTCAGCTGTTGAGCATTTGTTCTATGCGAACACGTGGAATTGTCTACGTTCGCGAAGTGTAATAACTCGGCAGACTCTATTAATTCCCATATGAGGGTTAGAGTCATTTTATCATGTTGGGAATGATGGAGCTCGCATTGACACGATTTTAAAAGCAATTTTCACCATATGGATTGAGGGAAGTGTTCTATACTCGGTTTTTATTATATTTCATGAATCTATCCTTGTTTTTGGCATATGGTTGATAATTTCAAAAGAGAAATTGGGAGCTTTTGTCTAAAATTTCATAAAGTGAATTTTTGAGTTTTGAGCATAGATTTGGAGTCGGATTTGACTTAAACTAGTATGGTTGGAATCGTAATTGGATGGGTTGTCGCATTTTGTGAGTTTTGTCGGGTTCCGAGGTGCGGGCCCGGGTTTGAATTTAGGATTTCGATTAAAGATTTGACCTTTATCGATTGTGTTTGTTTCCTTAGGCATTATTTGATGTACTTGACGTACTTTGGCTAGTTTCGAGCCGTTCGAAGCTCAGTACGCGCGGGATGGAATTTCTAGAGTATTGTTTGGCTTGCTGGGTATTGGATTCAGCTTGTTCAAGGTAAGTAACACTTCTAAACATGGTGCTGAGGGTATGAACCCCTGAATATACGTGTTTTATGCTTAGTGCTAAGGTGATGCACATTCTAGGTGACGGGAGTGGGGGCATGCACCGTGTGAATTATGATTCGGTTGATTTTGTGGTACTGTGTGGTTACCTAATCTTGTCTTTATCCATGAAATTTCTACGTGCTAGAGTAATTGAGCTATGATCCATGTTAGCAACCATGTTTAGGCTATATGCTTATTCTTTTGGGACCCGCTGAAATCATTTTTGTTGTTGAGATATTTCCTTAAATTGCAGTTACATACTCAGTCATAGTCATTCATTTGCATATCACATCCCAGTCTCTATTATCATTTGTGTCACAACATGTTATTAGGGGTGTGCATTCGATTTATCGATTCGATTTTGACCTTTATCGATAATTACTTATCGATTATCGATTTGTACATATGCTTATCGTTATCGTTTCAATAAGGTTTCGATTTTTTCGATTTCGATTTATTGATTTTGGGGGCTTATCGATTCGGTTATCGATTACACCATTAAGAAAATTTGCGGGATTCCATGGAAAGTATATCGCTATAAACGCGCCTAACTAATATGGACAAAAAGAAGCTAAAATAAGACGAACACCATTTATAATATAAAAATTGTGTCAACAAGCACATGCAACATAACTAAAGTAAGGGATCAAATGTATGCCACCAACACTCCAACGGTATAAAAAAAATAAAACAAAACAAAACACATCATCTCGGCTAATTCTGTTTTTCATTATTTTGAACTTCATTCCCTTGATCTTTAAATATGATCATTCCTTAAATGTGGTAGAGAAAATAATAGGGTAAGGGACTTAGGGTAAAGGAAAGGGTATAGATTAGGGAAAATAATATTGTATAGCCGCTTTCAAAATAGTAGCGGATTATATATACATTTTGTATGTTATATTAATCTACACAAATAGGTAATTACTCATTTAACAAGTGTCTACAGTCTAGGGGTGTGCATTCGATTTATTGATTCGATTTTGACCCTTATCGATAATTACTTATCGATTATCGATTTGTACATATGCTTATCGTTATCGTTTCAATAAGGTTTCGATTTTTTCGATTTCGATTTCGATAACAAATAATTGATTCGATTTATCGATAAACCGATTCGAATGCACACCCCTACATGTTATCATTGTTTGGGATGATTGGCATGAGATTTGTGAGCCCAAGAGAATGGAGAGATTGATGACTAAGTTGGGGCCTGAGAGCCGTGTTGTGAGTGAGATATGTGGATCGGGTTGCACGTCGCAATATGCCTTATAGACATTATTACTATTGATGGGATCAGGCTGCGCGCTGCAGCAGGCACCGTACAGTGCTGAGTGACTGAGTGTGCTGAGGGATTGGGCATGATGAGTGGGAGTGCGAGACACTGAGATTGAGTACTCTGATAGTTTGAGTACATGAGTTCATCACTGTGATGCATTGCATTGACATGTATATTTGACATACATGCACATCGATGTCTAGGGGTGTGCATTCGATTTATTGATTCGATTTTGACCCTTATCGATAATTACTTATCGATTATCGATTTGCACATATGCTTATCGTTATAGTTTCAATAAGGTTTCGATTTTTTCGATTTCGATTTCGATAACAAATAATTGATTCGATTTATCGATAAACCGATTCGAATGCACACCCCTACATGTTATCATTGTTTGGGATGATTGGCATGAGATTTGTGAGCCCAAGAGAATGGAGAGATTGATGACTAAGTTGGGGCCTGAGAGCCGTGTTGTGAGTGAGATATGCGGATCGAGTTGCACGTCGCAATATGCCTTATAGACATTATTACTATTGATGGGATCGGGCTGCGCGCTGCAGCAGGCACCGTACAGTGCTGAGTGACTGAGTGTGCTGAGGGATTGGGCATGATGAGTGGGAGTGCGAGACACTGAGATTGAGTACTCTGATAGTTTGAGTACATGAGTTCATCACTGTGATGCATTGCATTGACATGTATATTTGACATACATGCACATCGATGCATTTCCTCATGCTAGGCGGCATATGATAGTGGATGACTTGATATGCATATTGACATGTAAACTTAGATGTGTAATTTCCTCATGTTATCTGATAATGAAATATCTTATCTGTTATTGAAAGCATTGGGGAAAAAATCACAGTTTTTCTGGTATACTAACATTTAGGTGACTTCGGTGAGGATTTGGGTTTTACTGTTATACTTGAAAAGCATGCCCATTTTTCCGTAACTGTGAACACGATGAGCATCATATCATTGAGTTGTTTCTTGTACTACATTTATTATAATATTATGAGATGATGTTGGATATTGGTGTTGGACCCTGACCGTTGTCCAAGCTCGTCACTGGTTTAAGCTACGGTTAGGTTTGTGTTACGACCCAAATCGATGGGCCGCGACGGGCACCCGGGTACCTTACTCAACCGAGTACCAACATAACATATCTTCCATATCATTGTATCATAGGTAAATGAACCGGAGTAAAGCATGAGGGAATACAAACATATACATATAAAGTGCGGGCATATAAGGCCGACATGATTCTTTATATACTCGAAACATAGGCCGACAAGGCCATACAACTATCCGTATACATGACATCTGTCTACAAGACTCTAAGAATACATAATATCATAAAGGTCGGATAAGGGTCCCGCCATACCAATCAATGCATGTACTAATCATACTAACCAAAGAAGCAACTCCGGAGCAAATGGAGCGTACCAACACCTTCCGCTGAGTTGATAGCCTACTTGGAGGACTCTCAACCTGTCTATTAGGACCTGCGGGCATGAAACGCAGCGTCCCCAGGAAAAAGGGACGTCAGTACAAATAATGTACCGAGTATGTAAGGAATGAAAATTAGTAACTAGTATACATGAGAGAAACATGGAGTAAAAGACTCAACATGTATATCTGAATAACTCTGTGAATCATTTAATATTATAATATCGTGCATATGCGTATAAATGACATACCATGCATAGGTATATGCGTTCATAACATCATCAAGCCTCTGAGGGCATACCATCATATCATCTCGGCCACTGTGGGCAAATCATCAACGTATACCAGCTGATCAGGTGGTGGTGCGTATATAACGCCGTAACCTTTTTCCATATTCCATATACATATATATACTTATATACGCGTATATAACGCCATATGTTCACTGGTCAATGTAAATGAATGCAATGTATGAGAATTACGTCAATAAAATCTTTCGGAGTGTCATAAGACCATTTTGTCTTTAATTAATATCATGAAATAAACTTTATCAACTTACATATTTTCTGAGACCCATGAACAGATGATAGAATAATATGACACATGGGGAATCAAGAACATAAGCATCTCTAGCATTTCTATGAATAGAGTCATTTATGGAAATTGTGCATTTGCTCGTTTCGTTTGCATCGTATGGATCATGCCAAGAGGAAGAAGGGATTGCCTTAACATACCTTTGGAATCTTCTATCTAGTCGTCAAGCAAGCTCAATATGATCTTCTTACGTCTACAATGAATAAACCGACTTCGTCGTCATCATATAAGCGTTGTAACTCTCATCTTTAGAAACCAATATTCTACAAGAAAATGGACAGCACCTCCCCTATTTGTACTACATCCCATATGTTACCAAAAGTCACCAAACAGACCAAACAACAACAATATAATTCACAATAAGCTCTCCGATTAGTTCGATGACCATTTTGAGCGGCAAGCTCGATATACGATTAACAAAATATGGTTTGAATCCAGTTACTTTTCCATGAATCTGCCTACAACATATAAAACATCATACTTATGCTTACCATATCATTTTCAACACAAAACATCATAAGCATAATCTTCAAATATAGCCCACACGCCTAGCACCTTAACCTTTACCGTCAACATCTTATTTTTCATGTTATCTTCTTCAATCTATTGAATTAGCACATAGATAAGCTTAACAACAGCAGCCACAACATAATAATGAAACTATTTATAATAATTTCCAGCCGGAAAAACCCATATATATAGCCTCAACACAGCCCACAAAGAAAAGATAATGATTCTTTATGCCATGTCAATTACTATCTTGTAGGTTTTCACTCAAACAACTCAACCAACACATGAATGACCTTAGGCACAACCAAGAACATGATTTACATACCTTAGGCAGTAGATATAACTTGAAATTCCCAGCTGGTGTAGCTCACAACAACCCTCAATCACACCACAACACTATAGGAGCATTCTCTTGTAGTGTTTAGCACCCGATGATGCTTTGGGTTGATTTCCCTTTAGTTTGGTTCTTGGGATCTTGGACCAGCCCTTAGAGAGAATTGAGAGTGTTTTGGTGTAAGTTTTCTGTGTAAAATTACGAGATATACAAGGGAGAAGATAACTTATAAGCCCACCGCCTCAATTCTCCAAGTAGGTGGATAGCTGCCTGCTTGGCAGCTTGAGCGGTGCAACTTCGGACGCTTGTATCTCTCTAATCCGAGCACAAAGGATTCTCCCCAAAGGAGGGGACACACCAAACCATAATAGATACACACATCAAAGTCAGAAACAAGCAATTACACCAATTATTCTTGAATTACTCCTTTCCAATCACGACAGTACACAATTTCAACATCGGAGTATGTAACAACTCGGATCACATTGGAGGTACTTATAAGGCAAATCATTATCTCGAACAGCCACTTATGGGCATATTGAGTACAAAGCCTTTAGGCCACATTTTTGAAGTCATTTACGGAAAGTAAAGTCAAGGCTCATTTCATAATCCGTTCACATTTTTTCATGCCATAGGCATCACCAGGCACAATTAAAACTCAAGTTCTCGGCACGTTGGCCACACTATTTTCCCAAATTAATTTCAAACATCTTTATAGATTACCAACAACTAGACACAATCAGTCAAATACATTTGGTACACATAAGAGCAATTAGGAGTATCAACCATATCGAGTTTTCTCACACAATTTGGCATACTAGCTTTATTTGAAACACGACTCAAAGTCGTAACGTTTTAATATGCAACTATACTTAGACTAAATATATCTTTATTCATAAGGCTCATTTCGGAATAGTCATGTTTATGGGCAATAACCCGGAATATAAGATTTATGAACTTTGAGCCAACCATACTTGAACTTATGAAAACATTTATGGAATTCGATTCTAAGAGAGAAAGTTTAGCCAACATACCTTATTTAAGCTTTCCTTATGTTACTACAACGTTCCGGAAATTCAAGCAATCCCAATCTACTTTGAGACATAACAAAATTGAACACAAATTAGGGAGATATTCATGGTTTCAGCTCATTTGAGCATTTTATCACATACTAGTTGTGCATCTTGAATTCAAAGCTCTTTTACAAGATTTCCCTCATTCCCCAGCCCAATCTTTACTTATTTGTGTTCAATAATCTTCCCACAAACCTAATATGTACATGCATGTATACATAATACTATTACACCCAAGAATCATACCTCAATAACCCATCTTATACCCAAAACTCGAAATTAAAGTCTAGTGTATAGAACCTTACCTCTTAGATGAAGATCTTGTGATTGGTTTCCTTGATTCTTGAAGGTTGATGAAAGATTGAATGGTTATAATGTTAGGCTTCCTCCTTCTCTCTCTAAAGTGCTCTCACCTCTCTCTAGATTTAGTATAAAATAGCCCCAAATGAAGCCCCAAAGCTTATTTATCAAAGTGGGTTCGGATATGAAAATTTTCAAAAATGACCCCTGAAGTCAAATATGTTGTGCAATTATGCTATAGCATAATCGATATGTGGGCAGCAGACTTGCAGCATAATCATTGTGCGATAGCATAACCGACAGCATAATCAATTATGCGACAACACAATCAACATGCAACAGCATAATTTTTGCCCAACTCTGCTTCATTATGCGACGCGTATACGGTTCGGAGAGTCGTTTTGCGAGCGCGAAATTGATTGCAAATCCAGCCTTTGGTAATTTGATCATAACAATGTGTAGGAATGTCCGAATGATGAACGGTTTGAAGCGTTAGAAACTAGACTCGAATATCTTTCATTTGATAGGTTTTTCATCACATAACACCTTACATATATATATAGATATTCTAGTTCAAAGTGTGGACTTGTGCGAGCTCATTTGGAATTTTAGCCTATTATGTAAATTTTCCAACTTGGCTTAGACTTAGACTTCTCAATAGACCCCACATTACTCATTATAAGACTTATGCACTTATTTACCAAATCCAATTGATGCCCATCATGTTAATAGCACATAAAATATTATAATTAGCCTACCTGGCACCACGAAATCCTAAATTACTTAGCGAAATTTTCCGGGGCCTTACATATTTATTTTTTAAAACGTTTTGTCTCCAAAGTACCTGTTAGGGTTTCCTGATTTATTCTTGTTTATTGTATGCTTCTGTATTTCTGCCTAAAAATCTCTTATAATTCTGATTGTTTAACTGGTTATTTGCTACTCCTGCCCGTTTGTCTCGAACTCTGTCGACTAATTGATTAATCAATTTTACTTACTTAAATTAGGGCTTGAAGTTGGGTTTTCCTTATTAGATTTTACCTTCTTGCCTTATGTGTAACTATTAATTGATACTATTAGCCTGATTTTATGCTTTGATTGTTCAGAACTAATTTCTGATTAATTTCGTTGTTGATTCTTGCCTTATTTAGCCTAGCCCTTAATTACTGATTGATTCCATATATAACTTTCCTTAAATTAAGTAATACTAGTCTGATTTTGTGGCTAATTTGTTCATGACTGTTTCCACTTGATAGATTGTCTGATTATTTCTTACCTTATTAACTTGGTTTTGATTTACTAAGGGATTCCGTGTGAAACTTCCCTAAATTAAGTACCAGTTATGGGATTCTGGCCCCTTAATTAATTCATGACTGATTGTTAATTGATTTCCCATACCTTATGTGCATGTGATTGGCTCATTACCCTATGTGTCCTACTCTATTGCATACTAGAAAACTCTCCCCCATTGTTCTAGTTCTGACATGAACATTAGTTAATCAATACTCTCACACTCTCAAAGCTCTATATTTTCTTCTGTTACTTGTAATTCTCACTAACCCAGCCGGCTGTAAGCCAAGGCTGGCTATTTGCACCATCTCTGCTCTATACTATGTATTCTCTCCTTAACTGGGATGTCCTGATCTCAATTCAAATTCCAAAACTATGTGTTTCTTTATTGTTTCAGTTGGTTAGTTGTGACTTCCAATCTTTTTTATTATTTTACAATCATGTTGCTCAATGTGTAACCAGCATGCCTAGATCACACTGCCTAACTGCTGTTTCACTTAGCTTGTTGGAGTTTGTTCTAACTAGTTTATTTATCCATAAGAATCTGTTTACTGTTTAACATGCCCAATCCCGCCTTGGGATAATTGCATGCATCTTGTTTGCTCACTAGCATGTCCAAGCTACATTGCTTGTTTACCATCTCCCCAGCATGTCGAAATTCTGCTTGTTCTATCTGTGCTTAGTATTGTTAAGTTATGAATGCTTTATGAGGTGCTTGCCTAGTTTGTTCATCTAAATCTTGTTTACTCTACTTTACTAATGAGATCCTGCTAAGTCATCTAGACCTAAAGTACTCTGATTGTGTGTCCAAGATCTATGTGTTTTCAACATGTTTTTGCTGTAATCTATGTAATTAACATACAATTTCTTGATAAGTTTGTGCATCTGTTTGCTTATACACTAGGGTGTATTCCATGTATCCCCAACCCCTCTCTCCATGTGTGGAATTTGTTTGCCCCAAAATATTCTTGAAAGCTGTTTGTTTTTGTGACTTGCACTCTGATTTCAAAAAATGTTCTTCATGTTATTTTTTTCAAACTATTTTACCACCCTAACTTGTACTGGTTTCAGAAAATCTCTTCACTCCTAAGGCACTTCTTTACACTATTTACCAAAACTCTTTCAAATCATGCCAAGCACTCCCACTTATTCTTAGGTTATTAAGTTCCGCCCCTCTGGTATGTGTACTGCTTAGAGGTCTGTGAGACCTCTCAGAACTCTGGCATATCAGGGCTGGCACTTCCACACTGTACACAATTAGTCTTTATTTGAGAAAGTCTGGGTGTGAGCATTGCCCGGGGTCCTTGAGATCCTTAGGGAACTCTGACACACCTGGACATGAATTGGGTTATGAAATCTTGGGCATTTGAGACTATTGAAGGCCTGGTACACCAGAATTTGCTTTGGGCCTACTTCAGACTCCCTATTGCTTAGTTTCTATTTTATTTATGTAATTTTTATTCAATCATTGGTTGTAATAATTATTTGTAAACAGATATTGGGGTGCCTAGTGAAAAGGGGGGGTCGTTGTATACTGTGGCTAAAGATGGGTAGATAACATGCCTATAGGGTTCATTTTGTTTAAATGTGTTTGTTAGATAACATGCCTATAAGATTAAAAATCCGCTTTAAGCATAGAAATCATGCCTATAGGATTTAAAATCAGCCTTAATCGTAGAAATCATGTTTATAGGATTTAAACCAGTTTAATTAGAAATCATGCCTATAGGTTCTGAATCAGTTAATCAATTATCTTACTCGTTTCTTTAATAGTCCTCAACGCTGTGTTAACTAATTAATAGAAAGCATGCCTATAGGAAAAAGGACTTCAGAAAAATGTCTTTTTTAGAAATGTGACTGCATATACGCACTTAGGCAAGCCTTAGGGCGCTAAAATTAAAACCAGAGCTGTCTATATGTGAAGTTATCCAGGTTTAACAAGCTGTAAAACCAGTAGGCAAACTGGCTAGGATCCTGCTACTTTCCTAAAAAACAAACGCTGCATATTCTGTTTTTGTGATATCGTAGGATTTCTGAACTTCGTTTGAAAAAGATGTGTTTTAGACGTGCTGTTTGACTGCGTATATACATGCGGAGGTAAAATGTGAGCCTTCTAAGTGTACAGCCTCATTTGTTTGTCCTATATGTTATTTGCCTGTCGCCTAGATTTTTGCCTTTTTATAAACCTTAGGCTGTCCAGAACTGTCCAGATTTAGGGGGTCCCAAATTCCTCTAGGACCATAAGAAAGGGACGGGTAGCAGCACGCTTAGAGGTTGTTAATTAAACTCGCTCATATAACCATTAAGGGGTGGGTAATGGGTAGTAAAAGGATATGATGACAGCGCGCTAATGTCACGTGTAGCCCCTCATTGAGGAGTGATTACCGGACATTGCATGGGTATGATCCTGTAGGCTAATCAACCTAGGATTCCCCTTTCCCAATTCCATATGTGTTTAAATTTTATATACTTTCTTCTCTTTACATATACATGTGCAAATTGTTCAAATCTCTCTCTTGCTCCCATTACCTGAATCGTACCTGTATTTAGAATATAAAAACAGGCCTTTATTTGCAAATATGTGTTGATACTATTTACTTGTTCAAAATGACTGATTCATATAAGTTCGACCGGGACCCACCGTTGTGGACCGCGAGGGGTGCCTAACACCTTCCCCTCAAGGTTATTTTGAGCCCTTATCCTAATCTTTGGTAATGCAACTAGTTACATGAGTTAATTACTTTAGGTGCCCTAACGCACCATAATCCGTTAGGTGGCGACTCTTCAAAGACCCAATTTCCAAAAGGAAATTAGTCGATTCCCCAGCCTATAGACCTCAAATGAATGGAGCCATAGAAGCCGCCAACAAAAACATCAAGAAGATACTAAGGAAGATGGTAGAAAACGACAAATAATGGCACGAGAAGCTACCCTTTGCTTTGTTGGGATACCGCACCAGAGATCGCACATCAACCGGGACAACTCCCTGCATGCTGGTTTATGGTACCGAAGCTGTCATCCCCGCCGAGGTAGAGATTCCTTCTTTAAGAATCATACAGGAGGCTGAACTTAGCGATGCAGAATAGATAAGGATCCGCTATGAACGATTGGACCTTATCGATGGAAAGAAGATGAACGCAGTGTGTCACGATCAACTTTATCAGAATAGAATGTCCAGAGCTTTCAACAAAAGGGTCAAACCAAGGCAATTTGCACCAGGACAACTGGTGTTGAAGAAGATCTTCCCACATAAGGATGAAGCCAAAGGAAAATTCTCTCCCAACTGGCAAGGTCCATACATGGTTCACAGGGTACTGACAAGAGGAGCACTCATACTTGCGGAAATGCATGGAGAAGTTTAGCCAAAACCAATCAATTCAGACGCAGTCAAAAGATATTATGCTTAGACTATTTACATTTACTCATCTGATGTAATTGAACTACGCTTGACCTGATTCCTGTTTAAGAGGGGATACGTAGGTAGCCTTATGGGTTCGGTCATATCATAATAAAATTTCCATTTTTCCAAAAAATCAGAAACTGGGACAGAATTTTGAGGAGGACCCTCAACATTCCGGAGCAAGACCAGCCAACGCCAACATATGTCAGACAGTCAGAAATCGGTTAAGAAACTAGGCAGAATTTTGAGAAGGATTCTCAAAATTCTGAAGAAGGTTCAACAAGGTTCGTTACCTGCAGATTGCCAAAGGATCATCTACCAAACCGGGGCAGAATTTTGAGGCGGACCCTCAAAATTCTAACATGAGAAAGCTGCAATGTCTCCGAAACATGTTACAGTCACCAGTTCATCTAAAAATCACTTGATATATAAATATGTTTCTAATATGACTCTTTTATCAACAATTGCATAATTTCGAAAACTCTATTTCCATAACAGTCAGGTGTTACCCAGGGAAACTCGTAAAAGGCCTCCATAACAGAGCAAAGAAAGGCCAGCGGACAGAATCACGAACCAACCTCCCCTCACAAAACTTACGATTTTTCATTGAACACAGGCAGATCTGACGTAGTGATAGCATCCGCAAAAATATAAACGTAACAAGATCACTATCAATCAGACCATCAGACACCGAATATATCTCCAACTAAGACATATACTACTCTTATTTGCTACTCGCTCTTTTCATGGGACTAAGCCCTGTCCCGCATACTTGTATGAGGCTAATCCTTGCCTCCCTATCTTGCATGAGGCTAATCCTTGCCTCTCTATCTTGCATAAGGCTAATCCTTGCCTCCATATTTACATGAGGCTAATCCTTGCCTCCGTATTTACATGAGGCTAATCCTTGCCTCCCTATCTGCATGAAGCTAATACTTGCCTCCCTATCTGCGTGAGGCTAATCCTTGCCTCCATATTTGCATGAGGCTAATCCTTGCCTCCATATTTGCATGAGGCTAATCCTCGCCTCCATATTTGCATGAGGCTAATCCTTGCCTCCCTATCTTGCATGAGGCTAATCCCTTCCTCCATATTTGCATGAGGCTAATCCTTGCCTCCCTATCTGCATGAGGCTAATCCCTGCCTCCCTATCTGCATGAGGCTAATCCTTGCTTCCCTATCTGCATGAGGCTAATCCTTGCCTCCTTATCTGCATGAGGCTAATCCTTGCCTCCATATTTGCATGAGGCTAATCCCTGCCTCCGTGCTTGCTGAGGCTAATCCCCGCCTCCACATGAGCATGAGGCTAATCCCTGCCTCCGCATTTGCATGAGGCTAATCCCTACCTCCACATTTTCCTGAGACTAAGAATTGTCCCTCCTTGCATACATATTACTCTATTCGAGTACTATCTATTTGCTTCTCGATCGGACTAAGCTCTGCCCTTTCATTTTAAAAGACTAAGCCTTGTCTTGATAACATCATATTATTGCATCTCATGGGCTGAAATATCGCCAACCTATCCAAAGGCGTCATAGTCTAAAAGGCATCATCCTCATAGCCGGAAGACACCATGCCATGGCCTGAGGATTTATCAAATTTGCATATCATTATTCAAAGGCGTCATGGTTCAAAGGCACCATCTTCATGGCCCGAGAACACCATTTCATGGCCTGCGAATCCCTCACGGAACAATTCATGGCCCGGGACGTCATGGTCTGAGGACGCCATCCTTAGCCGTCCGAAGACAACTTTCATGGTCCAAAAGGGAATCTGCATCATGTTTAAATTTTCGCACAAATACATGTTCGTAGCATCTCTTTATCTGTAGGTGACCAGTATGCAACCGCCATCCTAGTAGGAGCAACCTCGCTCGAGTTCCTTCAACTATCTCTAGACTTAACCATTCACCATAACCATCTTTTCACCTACTCCGAAATCTTGTGTCCGTTCTTGAGACAAATTCATCGGTATATTCCTCCAATGAATCCGAAACTACACATGGCCTGATTCCTGTAAAAACCAGGGATATGTAGGTAGCTCAAGACCAGAGTTCGGTCTCTATCTTTCAAAACATCCCATCCGGTCAAAATTGGCCATCATTTCTTTACCTGGAAACTCTTTCATCCTTCCTGGGTAAAGAGGGGCAGCTGTTGATACCCAATTTTTCCCTATAATATTTTATGAAATGCATATATACCTTTAAAAACTATGCATTAGCATCAATGGGGGTTTTTCCCATAATTTTTACATCTTTAAATTAATTTATTTCAATATTTTCTTCATATAAATAATTGTAAAATCGCATCACAAACGAATTTAGAAAATGTCTTGATTTAATATTATTATTATGGTCCTTTTGAGTCCAAATTATTTCATAAATAGCCAAATTGGCACCTTTTGGCTATAGTTACAATAACTTTGCAATTATAGCCCATGCATACATTTTGTATTATTTTACCAGAAATTAGTCATTTGCATTTTTAAATACTAAATAACTATTTTTAAAATATTTCTATGCATGAAATTCATTTTATATAATTAGTAATTATTCTACAATTTATTTTTTAATCAATTGTTTGGGGTATTTAACAAATAGCCTCTTTTATTTCAATTTTTAGCCTAAAATCTACCAGCCCAATACCTTATTAAAGCAAACCCAAAATCGACCCAGCCCAATTACCCCCTACCCGTCTGACCAAAACCCAGACCCAAATACCTGGTTAATTTCAACCCGCCCCACCTAACATTCAATCCTGGCCGTGGATCTCAGAAGATCAACGACCCTAAATCAACCGACCATTTTTAATATAGCAAAAACCCCTAACCCTACCCATTTCTTCAAACCCGCCACCCTCATATGCTCTCACCTCTCACCCTTTCTAACCCTAGCGCCGTCACCTGTTATCTCCTCCGATTCCGACCTAAAATAGAATCAGCCATGGATTTCCTTACATTATCGGTCTCTCTCCACCGTGGTTACTTGTCTACGACCCTATTTAGTTGCTTCTTAACATGGCAAAGTAAATCTGGCCAAGCTCGAGCCAGACCTATTTCAAAATCTTTCATGCATTGACTATTTCCGCTTATGTTCACCCTAATACCTGTGAGTACGAATATCTTCATATTTTAGGGTTTCAAATCTCCTGTTTATACCAGATATGGTTCATCCTCTGTTTATGTTATGAATCTTGCTAATTTTTGGGGGAATCTGTTTAGATCTTCTCAGATCTGAAACAATTTCATGTTTATTTTGGTATTCTTCTTTAATTCTTCAGTACTTCCACCTCGATGTCTTCTGCTCTTTCCCTATTTTATTCCTAACTAACTTTGGTTTACCCTAAGATTGAGGTCTTGATTTCAACAAGTTTTCTGCAAAATATTTAGTTTTTAAAACGTTTTGTCTCCAAAGTACCTATTAGGGTTTCCTGATTTATTCTTGTTTATTGTATGCTTATGTATTTCTGCCTAAAAATCTCTTATAATTCTAATTGTTTAATTGGTTATTTGGTACTTCTGCCCGTTCGCCTCGAACTCTGTCGACTAATTGATTAATCAATTTTACTTACTTAAATTAAGGCTTGAAATTGTGTTTTCCTTATTAGATTTTACCTTCTTGCCTTATGTGTAACTATTAATTGATACTACTAGCCTGATTTGATGCTTTGATTGTTCAGAACTAACTTCTGATTAATTTTGGAGTTGATTATTGCCTTATTTAGCCTAGCCCTTAATTACTAATTGATTCCATATATAACTTTCCTTAAATTAAGTAGTACAAGTCTGACTTTGTGGCTAATTTGTTCATGACTGTTTCCACTTGATAGATTGTTTGATTATTTCTTACCTTATTAACTTGGTTTTGATTTACTAAGGGATTCCGTATGAAACTTCCCTAAATTAAGTACCAGTTATGGGATTCTGGCCCCTTAATTGTTTCATGACTGATTGTTAAGTGATTTCCCATACCTTATGTGCATGTGATTGGCTCATTACCTTATGTGTCCTACTCTATTGCATACTATAAAACTCTATCCCATTGCTCTGGTTCTGATACGAACATTAGTTCATCAATACTCTCACACTCTTAAAGCTCTCTATTCTCATCTGTTACTTGTAATTCTCACTAACCCGGCCGGCTGTAAGCAAAGGCTGGCTATTTGCACCATCTCTGCTCTATACTCTGTATTCTCTCTTTAATTGGTATGTCCTGATCTCAATTCAAATTCCAAAACTATATGTTTCTTTATTGTTTCAATTCGTTAGTTGTGACTTCCAATCCTGTTTATTATTTTACTATCATGTTGCTTAATGTGTAACCAACATGCCTAGATCACACTGCTTAACTACTGTTTCACTTAGCTTGTTGGTGTTTTTTCTAACTAGTTTATTTATCCATAAGAATCTGTTTTCTGTTTAACATGCCCAATTCTGCCTTGTGATAATTGCATGCATCTTGTTTGCTCACTTGCATGTCCAAGCTACATTGCTTGTTTACTGTCTCCCCAACATGTCTAAATTCTGCTTGTTCTATCCGTGCTTAGTATTGCTAAGCTATGAATGCTTTAGGAGGTGCTTGCCTAGTTTGTTCATCTGCATCTTGTTTACTCTACATTACTAATGAGATCCTACTAAGTCATCTAGATTTACAAGTACTCTGATTGTGTGTCCAAGATCTATGTGTTTTCAACATGTCTTTGTTGTAATCTTTGTAATTAACTTACAATTTCTTGAGAAGTTTGTGCATCTGTTTGCTTATACACTAGGGTGTATTCCATGTATCTCCAACCCCTCTCTCCATGTGTGGAATCTGTTTGCCCCTAAATGTTCTTTAAAGCTGTTTGTTTTTATGACTTGCACTCTGATTTTTTTTTTTGATAATCCACTAAGCAATGCCTAGGGCTAGTTTTTATATATATAGAAAATTAAGAAAAACAATGTCATGATAGTATCCTAGACAATGAAGGAAATAATAATTGAAAACTACATATGACCTATTATCAAGGTTGGGAGATACAATCAACCATGATAGCACATGAATCTATTAAAATTTGAATGTCTAATAACTAGCCCACTAAGCTCATATTTGCACGAATAGCCATTGTAATTGCCTTTGAGATGATGTTGCCTTTGTTTTGCCATTGACCTGAAGTTTGTATACCCATGTTTGATCCCAAAATTTTTGCATTCCTCTCCCTTATTTGTACCATGTGATCTCCAGATATATGTGTCTGCTTCAGTCATTGCCCAACTCCATGTTACAATGTTGATCATGCCCTTTGTCCTAGTCTTTTCACGTGATATCCTTGAGTGATGTTGTTTTCTGACTTTCCTATTGTGCTACTTGTATATCTTACTAGCTGTGTGTAGTAGTTTCCTCCACTTGAACTTGAATACACCTCCCAAAATATCTGAAATTTGCTGCCTTACCCATGAGTTGCCCAGTGCACACTCATTAGGATTACATTTTCCAGCTGCCTCCATATTCTCTATCTGCTTCCATTGATTCCTCTGTTGTATACCTTTTGCCTGACTCCCTGTATGTGTAGATAGATTCAAATTGTAACCTGAAAACCTCCATCTATAATGTTCTTCATGTTTTTTTTTCAAAATATTTTACCACCCTAACTAGTACTGGTTTCAGAAAATCTTCACTCCTAAGGCTCTTCTTTACTCTATTTACCAAAACTCTTTCAAATCATGCCAAGCACTCCCACTTATTCATAGGTTATCATGTTCCGCCCCTGTGGTATGTGTACTGCTTAGAGGTCCATGAGACCTCTCAGAACTCTGGCATATTAGGGTTGGCACTTCCACACTGTACACAATCAGTCTTTATTTGAGAAAGTCTGGGTGTGAGAACTGCCCGGGGTCCTTGAGATCCTTAGGGAATTCTGACAAACCTGGACATTAACTGGGCTATGAAATCTTAGGCATTTGAGACTATTGAAGGCCTGGTACACCAGGATTAGCTTTGGGCCTAATTCAGGCTCCCTATAGCTTAATTTCTATTTTATTTATGTAATTTTTATTCAATCATTGGTTTGTAATAATTATTTGTAAACAGATATTGGGTGACTAGTGAAAAGGGAGGGTAATTGTATACTATGGGTAAAGATGGGTAGATAACATGCCTATAGGGTTCATTTTGTTCAAATGTGTTTGTTAGATAACATGCCTATAGGATTAAAAATCCGCTTTAAGTATAGAAAACATGCCTATAGGATTTAAAATCAACCTTAATCGTAGAAATCATGCCTATAGGATTTAAAACAGTTTAATTAGAAATCATGCCTATAGGTTCGTAATCAGTTAATCAATTATCTTACTCGTTTCTTTAATAGTCCTCAATGCTGTGCTAATTAATTAATAGAAAGATGCCTATAGGAAAAAGGACTTCAGAAAAATGTCTTTTTCAGAAATGTGACTGAATATAAGCACTTAGGCAAGCCTTAGGGCGCTAAAATTAAAACCAGCGCTGTCTATATGTGATGTTATCCAGGTTTAACAAGCTGTAAAACTAGTAAGCAAACTGGCTAGGATCCTGCTACTTCCCTAAAAACAAACGCTGCATGTTCTGTTGTTGTGATATCGTAGGATTTCTGAACTTCTTTTGAAAAAGCTATGTTTTAGACATGCAGTTTGACTGCCTATATACATGCAGAGGTAAAATGTGAGCCTTCTAAGTGTATGTCCTCATTTGTTTGTCCTATATGTTATTTGCCTGTCTCCTAGATTTTTGCCTTTTTTATAAACCTTAGGCTGTCCAGAACTGTCCAGATTTAGGGGGTCCCAAATTCCTCCAGGACCATAAGAAAGGGACGGGTAGAAACACACTTATAGCCTGTTTGGCCAAGCTTCTTTTGAGGCAAAAGCACTTTTTTTGGCCAAAAGTGTTTTTTTGCTAAAATTAATGTGTTTGGCCAAGCTTTTGAAAAGAAAAAAAGTGATTTTGACGAAAAGCAGAAGCGGTTTTGGAGAAGCAGAAAAAAGTAGCTTCTCTCCAAAAGCACTTTTCTAAAAAGCACTTTTGAGAAAAATACACTTAGAAGGAGTTTTTTAAAGCTTGTCCAAACACTAATTGCCGCTCAGAAGTGATTTTCAAATTAATTAGCCAAACACAAACTGCTTCTCACCAAAAGTACTTTTGAGAAAAGCACTTTTGAGAGAAAGCACTTCTAAAATAAGTTGATTTTTGAAGCTTGGCCAAACGGGCTATTAGAGGTCGTTAATTAAACTTGCTCATATAACCATTAAGGGGTGGGTAATGGGTAGTAAAAGGATATGATGGCTGCGCGCTAATGTCACGTGTAGCCCCTCATTGAGGAGTGATTATCGGGCATTACATGGGTATGATCCTGTAGGCTAATCAACCTAGGATTCCCCTTTCCCAATTCCATATGTGTTTAAATTTTATAAACTTTCTTCTCTTTACATATACATGTGCAAATTGTTCAAATCTCTCTCATGTACCTATTACCTGAATCGTACCTGTATTTAGAATAGAAAACATGCCTTTATTTGCAAATATGTGTTGAAACTGTTTACTTATTCAAAATGACTGATTCATATAAGTTCGGCCGGGACCCACCTTTGTAGACCGCGAGTGATGCCTAACACCTTCCCCTCAAGGTTATTTTGAGCCCTTACCCCAATCTCTGGTAATGCAACTAGTTACATGAGTTAATTAATTTAGGTGCCCTAACTCACCATAATCCGTTAGGTGGCGACTCTTCAAACACCCAATTCCCAAAAGGAAACGAGTCATTTCCCCATGAGTGTCGAAACCTGGACTTTCTCCGCGAGGAGGAAAAAAGGGGGCGCGACAATACTAGCTTCCATAATAGGTGCTGAAACGCTCCCGAGTCATCAAAAATCCAATCCGAACATATGCCCAAGTCCAAAATCATCATACTAACATGCTGGAACTTTCAAATCCCGTTTCTGAGGTCGTTTACTCAAGAATCCAACCTTAGTCAATTCTTCCAACTTAAAGCTTTCAACATGAGAACTTTCTTTCCAATTCAACTCCCAACTTCCCGAATTTCAGTTCCGACCATGCGTACAAGTTATAATACCTGAAGTGAAGCTGCTCATGGCCTCAAATCATTGAACGACGCGCTAGAGCTCAAAACGACCGATCGAATCGTTACAATAACAATCACTAGATTATAACCTGTGCAAGCATATAAATATATAGCTAACAGTGGAAAGACAATCAACATAAGACTAATAAAAGATGGAATATTCACATAAAACTAACCACGGAATAACAGAAACAACAAGTGGCAACAAGAAGTAAACAGGTGATAACGCAGAAAAATAATCAGAACATAGCAAAATATGAATGAAACCAATTAAGGAAAACAAATGACAATTCATGTAAACAAGTTGTTTCAACACATGATTTACAACACGAGATTTACCCTGAGGCACCACAACTCATAATCACAAATCATAAGCCGCAATCACAATTCTTACATACATAGCACCTCGTGCCCACACTATCAATCTCCCTCGCATGGCAAATATCTCGTGCCACACCGTACATAGAATCCGTGTCAATTGCTAATAAAATGTTTTGTAGGATTCATTTAAAATAAGTAAGGCGTGATGACAATTTAAATGACGTATACGCCAAATGAGATAATGAGTTTATTATAGAAATCCAATAAAGTAAAATAAGATACATCTTTATTCAAAGTAAAGCATCAAATGAATTGATGAGCTTAGTTTAAGAACCAAATAAAGTAAGGTACAATAACGAGTTAAGTAAAGTCAAGCATCAAATAAGATAACGGGTTCCCTTTAAGAATCACTTATAGTAATAACAAATTTAAAAAAAGTAAAGCATCGAATAGGATGATGGGTTTAATTTAAGAATCAATTAAAGTAAGGTATGGTAACAATATAAATATAACAAAGCGCCAAGTGAGATAATGAATTTATCTTACGAAGTAAAGCGTGATAACAATTTCTTTATTTTAAATCGTTATGTTACCAACAACTCAACAGAATATGAGATAATGACTCCACTAAAGTAAATGCATCTTGACAACCAATTCATCAAGTAATGATGAAGGCGCATATTAGCACATTAAAGCAACACTGCAAATCATGTAAAATGCATGACTCACACAAGAAGTCATAACCGTTCCAACACAAAAATAACAGCAAGAATCACAACGAGATACCACACCTCATATTCACATTTCACAAGTCACAATAAAAAACTTCCTTATAATGCCGCGTGAGCCTTGCATATTTTTTCTAAAAATATTTTTTCCGAAATAGCTTCACGCGCTTTAGCCCCCTTATCTCACCGCATGGCTTCAAGTAATTCTCTTACTAGCTCACGCATATAAATCCCACCTTATCTCGCCGCATGCACATCAATACCCACCCTTATACTACCGCATGCGCATCAATATCACAACACAATAATCAAATCGCACCACACGAGCCCATGTATCTCAACATTGAAAAATTCAGTTATACCAATTTCACCACAATACATAGCCTACGGCTCAACCACAACGTGTACAAAAATCTCCATAACAACAAAATGAACGGGGAAAAGCTCAACAAGGAAAGGTATCCCAATAACCAACAATTTCAACCACAAATGTGTTATTAGATCTCAACAACTACAACTTCAATAACTTAACGATGAATGTATTTTAATGAAATGGCAACTTCAAACTCTACTGCATAACATAAGCTTAACAATGAAAGAGATAGCATGAAAGAGGAACTTCAAAATCATTAAAACCCGGGGTCCACGGTCAAAACCCGGGTCCAAGGGTATATCCCAACTACTCAAAACCCCACGAATTCATATATGTGCTTTATTCTCAAATCCAAGTCAAATTTGACTCTTAAATCTCAAATTTTCATTTTTCAGTACATAGACATAATTTACCAAAATTTCTCTCAGATTCTCATGAATATGATGTTAAATCTCATATATAATCATGTAATATAATTGGAAATTAATCAAAATTACTTACCCCATAGTTGTAGGTGAAAATCCCTCCTAAAAATTGCCTTCCATCGAGTCTACGATTTTGTAATATGAAAAATAATACTAAATCCCGTTTTCCAACCCTTATGTTCAGGTGGAAATGTCGCAATTGCAAACCCTCACAAATACGGCACCTGTCAGCATAGAGGAAAGGTCGCAATTGCGACACTGACCTCGCAAATGTAAAGTCAGCCTTCTTCGCAAATGCGACTCTAACGACCCGGTCGGTCTTTCCGAGAGTTACAGCCGCGTTTTCCCATTTCTGCTTCTTTTTTTGTTCTTCATCTATATTACGGTATATTGGGTCAGACGGTTCAGGTCTGGAGTGGTTTTAGAGAGGATTTGAGACACTTAGTCTCTCTTGTGAAGGCTTAAGTTGGAAAAGTTGACCCGATGTAGACTTAAGTGTAACAACCTCGAATTTGAATTCTGATGGTTCCATTAGCTCGGTTAGGTGATTTTGGACTTAGGAGCGCGTCCGGAATGTGATTGGAGGTCCGTGGTAGAATTAGGCATGAATTGGCAAAAGTTGGAATTTTGGCGATTTTGGTCCGTAGTGAAAATTTTGATATCGGGGTAGGGAAGGAATTCCGGAAGTTGGAGTAGGTTCGTAATATCATTTCTGACGTGTGTGCAAAATTTCACATTCGGAGGTGGTTTGGTAGGTTTCGGCGTCGTTTGCGGAATTTGGAAGTTTAGAAGTTCTTAGGCTTGAATCGAGGGTGATTCAGTGTTTGATGTTGTTTTGGGTGTTCCGAAGGTTTGACCAAGTTTGTATGTTGTTATATGACTTGTTGGTATGTTTGGTAGAGGTCACAAGGGCCTCGGGTTGATTTTGGATGATTGTCGGAACAAGTTTGGAATTGGAGGAATACTGAAGTTGAACTCAGGTGTCATAACCGCACCTACGGAGTGGGAACCGCAGGTGCAATACCGCACAAGTGGAGAAGGAGACGCAGATGCAGCCAAGGCTAAGGTAGGCAGAGGCCGCAGGTGTGATGGACGGGTCGCATATGCGAGCCTGTAGGTGCGAGACATGGCGCAGATGCGGAATAGGAGAATATGGCTAGTACCACAGAAGCGGGCAAGGCCCGCAGGTGCGATATTTTGACCGGAGAAACGGATTTTGAGGGTGTGGGATCTGCACCTGTGATGGATTTTCCGCAGGTGTGGCATCGCATAAGCGACAGTTGGACCGCATATGCGGTATCTCTAGGCAGAAAGTATAAATTGAACCCTTCGCAAATTTTGGTCCATTCACACCATTTTCAGTCGGTTTTGAAACTTTTGGGAGTGATTTTGAAGAGGGATTCAAGGGATTATCAGTGAGGTAAGTTTCTTGAGCCCTAATACTCGTATATGTGGTGATTTCCCGTTGTTTAATCATGTAATTAGTGAAGATTAGGGGTGAAAATGAGTGGTTAGGGCTTGGGATTTTGGAGATTTTGATTTGAGGATTTGAGGGGTCAAATGGAGTCGGATTTTGATAAATTTTGTATGTATGGACTCGTGAGTGAATGGGCTTTCTAGTTTTATGATTTCTATCGGATTTTGAGACGTGGGTCCGGGGGCCGGGTGTGGGTGAATTTCGGGATATGTGTCCAATTTAAGTAAATTTTCGCGTGGAATTGGTTCCTTGGCCTATATTGATTGCATTGTATTGCTTTTGATAGATTCGAGATATTTTGAGGCCGATTCGAGAGGCAAGGGCGTCACGGGGTAGGAGTTTGGCTTGGTTTGAGGTAAGTAACACTTCCAAACATGGTTCTGAGTGTTCGAAACCCCGAACTATGTGTTATGTGATCAGTATTGAGGTGACGCACATGCCAAGTGACGGGTGTGCGGGCGTGCACCCTGAGAATTGTGGCCTGGTTCATTCCATGGCACCGTTTAGTGATTCTTTCTTGTTGATATCCGTGTTTCCGTTAGGTGATTAAGTAAATGAGCTGTAAATCATATTAGATATCATGTTAGGGCTTTACGCCGATGCTGTTGGGACGCAAGTGGTCGTTTCTTGTTGTCAGCTCACTTGTTTCGTTGATATTCTGTACTCAATCTTATTCATGCATTTCATATCATGTCTCAGTCTCAATTGTTAGGTATTAGCACATCATATCATTATTCCGGGCTAGTTTCATGGCATTGTGAGCCCGTTTGTGAGACTAGAGAGTGATGACAGAGTGAGGCCGAGAGTCTGATTATGATTGACAATTATGGGATCGGGCTGCACGCCGCAGCGGTTATATTGATGATTATGATAGCGCTTGGGCTGTAGGAGCCCTTCCGGAGTCTGTAACACACCCCAGTGAGCGCAGTTGATATTATTGAGGGATGGATCTTCCCTGGATATCGATGTTGTCCTAAGCATTTATACCTGGAGATGGATCTTCTCCACAGGGCTGGAATAGCCTTCCTCGGTACTGAGTGACTGTTCTCAGAGATGTGTATATATTCTGGGATGGATCTTCCCTGGGCCAGAAGGCCATATACAGTACCGAGTGGTTAAGCACTTCAGAATGGAGGTACATGGTACATTTTCATACTTTATGTGCATTGGCACGTAAAGATTAGCTGAGCTTTACACTTCATATTGTCCAGATCTGTATTTACTTTACTGTTTGATCCGAATACTTGAATTAAAAGCATGCCTACTTTCCAGCACAGTTTAATTCTGTATACCTGTTGAGGTTGAGTTCGTCACTACCTATCAGTCCATAGTTTAGGCTTGTTACTTTGAGTTGGTGTACTCACGCTACCCCCTACACCTTGTGTGCAGATCAAGGTACCTCTAGCCACAGTAGCGGTTGTTGATATACTCAGTAGCAGATCACCGGACATAGCGAGGTAGCTGCCTTGCGATCGCACTCCTGCTTCTCTCCTTCTTTATCTCCCCTTTAGTGTTTATTTTGACATTCTCAGACTATGTTCGTCGTGCTATATTTCAGAACAGTGGTAGTAGTTTCTCATGACTTAGTGACACCCCGATGTCGGGCTATTTATTTCCGCATTTTTCTTTCGAGTTGAACTCTTTAAAGAAATTTCAGTATGAAAAATACTTTTACTTATCTTTTAATGAAATATCATTTTTGTTTTGGAAATGTGTCGGCTTGCCTAATACCACGTTAGGCGCCATCACGACCGGGTTAGTTTTGGGTCGTGACAAGTTGGTATCAGAGCCTAGGTTACATAGGTCTCACGAGTCATGAGCGGGTTTAGTACAGTCTTGCGGATCAGTGCGGAGACGTATGTGCTTATCTTCGAGAGGCTGCAGAACCTTTAGGAAAACTTCACATATTTGAATTCTTGTCGTGCGAATCTGTTGATTCTGGTAACTAAACTTCTGTTATTCTATTCTCTCATAGATGGTGAGGATATGTGCTACTGGTCAGGATGGTCGGCCACCAGTACCACCAGTTGGGGCCGCAAAAGGCTTAGGTCGCAATCGAGGCCATTGTTGGGGCAAGGGTGTAGCCCGCATAACAGCTAGGGTAGCACCTACAGATCCACTAGCCGCCCCAGTTCATGATCAGGTCCCAGTTGTAGATGCACCAGCGGGACAAGCCCAGGCACCTGCTATGCCTATTATTATCTTTAGGAGACCTTAGCTCAGATTCTGACTGTGTGCACCAGTCTTGCTCAGGCGGTCCCTATATCTACTACAACAGCTACTTCCCAGGCTGAGGGAGGCACTCAGACCACCGCCGCTCGTACACCCGAGCAGGTTGCTCAGGGACTTCAGACACCGGAGGCACCACCAGCCTAGCCGGTTGCACCTACTCAGGATTATGTGGTACCAGTCATGCCTGATGACGAGCAGCATAGATTTGAGAGGTTTGGTAGACTTTAGCCTCCGACTTTCATTGGTACAGAGGGCGAGGATGCCCAGGGTTTCTTGGACAAGTGTCGGAGGATTCTCCGCACGGCGGGTATTTTGGAGACCAGTAGGGTCTCGTTCACTACCTTTCAGTTCTCCGGAGCTGCCTTTACTTGGTGGGAGGCATATGAAAGGCGTAGGCCTGTTGGTGTAGCGCCCCTTACCTAGAGCCCCTTACTTGGTTGGATCATTGAAAAGGTTGTGGCCTATGGGCATTTGGTACGAGTCGATATGTCATGTTGTTGTGGTGTTAGCACATGTGAATTGTTGTGTGGTTTGGTTGTTGTTATGTGGAGTATAAGGGTGGCATTTCACCATTGTTGTTATGCGGGGCATAAAGTGGCATCTCACTGTTGTTGATTGTACGGAGTGATACGGGTGGCGAATGTGTTATTGTTCGGGCGGAGCGATAAGGGTGGCCATTATACAGAGTGATACTAGTGGCTATCGGAGTGATACAAGTGGCTAATGATAATGTCAGGGCGGAGTGATACGGGTGGCTATCAGAGTGATATGGGTGGCTAATGATATTGTCAGGGTGGAGTGATACGTATAGCTAATTATGTTGTCAGGGTGGAGTGATATGGGTGGCTAATGATATTGTTGGGGCAGAGTGATTCGGGTGGCTATCAGAGAGATAAGGGTGGCAATCTCAGAGATGATGTGTGATGTCTTGGGACATTTGTTTGGTGATATTCGTGTGATGGTGTGCTTTTCCTTGTGTATGCCATACACCTTACGTGACTTGTTGTGTGGCTTCTATGAGCTGCTCGATGTCTTTGATATTACTTGTTGACTTGGGCTGCAGTAGTATACCCGCACAAGCATACACCATAGCATGCCACTTATACTCGTTCAGGAGTATGAAACTTTACATTTATTGATCATGCCCACTTGTTCGTGTATTATCTGTTTTCATGTTGATTTGAGCCTTAGACCACGCCGAGTGGATTATGAATGTGAGCCTGTTATCATGCCGGACGAATTGAGATATTGGCACGTGAGTTGTCTGTGCGGTTTTGATTTGAAGTGTGGGCACAAGGTGCCATGAGCATATGATGGTGAGTTGAGACCCATGACTTCTGATTATTAGATGAGGTATCTTAGAGTAATTTTTTTTGGAGAAACTTGTGGTAGAACGGCTTGATTAATTGGTTGCCATTTGTGTTCCTTATTTGGTTTCAACTGTACTTTCACGGTGTTCTTATTGCTTTACTATTTATATCACATGTTGATTCTTGTTGCCATTTACTGATTCATGCTTTCCATTGTTAGCCTTATACTTCTATACTGCACAAATTATTTTGTCTAGTGGGTGTCTTGACTTGTACCTCGTCACTACTCCACCGAGGTTAATCTTCATACTTACTGGGTACTGCCTTGCTGTACTCATACTACACCTCTGCACATTTTTGTGCAGAGCCATGTATTGGAGATATCGGACTCTAGCTGAGTTAGCTTGTCGATTGCGAGGATTCAAGGTAGAGATGCTTGGTTGTCGCAGTCCCTTGGAGTCCTTTCCTTATATTGTATTGTCAGCTTGTCATTTGAATAGTATTGTATTTAGATCTTTGAGATCATTCCATGTATTCACCTAGAGTTCGTGACTCTGTATTACCAAATCTTGGGAGGTTGTTATGATTACTGTCGCGTATGCCTATTTCGCTTTTGTTTCGGTACTTATATTAAACTATGTTTCAAATTGTCATTGTTAAATTGCCTTAGATTATTGTAAGTAATCAGCTTACCTAGTCTTAGACACTACGTGCCATCATGACATCCAATCGAGGGAAATTGGGGTCGTGACATGGGACCAACATCAGGATCTGCACAAGAAATGCGGAAGTGTAGTATGAGTACAACCGACCCCATGTACTCAGTAAGTATCCGGCCTAACCTCGAAGAAGTAGTGATGAGGCTATGATAAGACATTCACTATAAACATGTATGGGTAATAAGCAGAAAAGCAATAACGAAATAGAGAAACAAATAGCTACACGATAACCTGAATAAGAAATAAATGACAAAGGCCCCATAATATCACCAGCTTACAGTATTACAACACAACATGGTAGAGGGATATAACAACCAAGAATAACTAGAATTCATCCTTTTCGTTGCGGTGCACAACCCGTCCCACATATCGATGCCATTACTGTAATGGAAGCAACCCAATCCTTATATATATATATATATACATATACATATATATATATATATATATATATATATATATATATATATATATATATATATATATATATATATATATATATA
>NW_017670890.1:223056-312910 GCF_001879085.1 Nicotiana attenuata | reverse complement strand
TATATATATATAAGGTTATTGTAGTGTGCAACTCGATACACTTATACCAACTATGGTGATTCTCACATCGTACAAAAAAAAGGTATCTAAAACACATAAATTCTCTAAGACAATCCAACATAGCATAGTAGAGTGAAATGTGAAGGAAGTAAAGTCAAATAAGCAAGTAAAGGCATAAGACAGGTAAAAGCATCTATCTAATACCATATAAGAGATATAACAAGTAAAGGTGGACAATAAATAATGGCATGAGTAAGTGGAAGCATGTAAATGAACAAGTGAAGACATATATTTAACAAGTAATGACATGTACCAAGTAAAGGACATAACAAGTAAAAATATGGAATAAATGAAGACATGCTATAATTAAAGACATGCAATTAAGTAGTACACCCCGCATGCTTGGACCCATGACAACGCATATATACTCGTCACTTAGCATATAGGCCGTCCCCACACATAAATCACGTAGCAAATAAACTAATTGTCACGACCCAAACTGAAGGGCCGCAACGGGAACTCAGTGACTAACTCAACCGAGTACCAACGTAACGCATCTTTCTTATCATACTATCATGGGTAAATGGTCCGAAAAGGCCGTCGTGAGATAACCAGAATAAAACATAAGAGAATACTAGACATATGACGACCCAACATGATATAGAAACTTATACATGTGACATACAGGCCTATAAGGCCGACATGATCATTTGTACATCAAAACATAGGCCGACAAGGCCATACAAGTATCCATATACATGACATCTGTGTACAAGCTTCTAAGAGTCCATAAACGTCATAATGATCAGGACAAGGCCCCACCATACCTATCAATACATGTCCAAATCATACAGACCAAATAGGCAACTCCGGAGAAATTGGAGTGCAACAACACCTTTCGCTGATCTGATAGCCTAGTAGAAGGACTGTCAACCTATCTATCTGGACCTGTGGGCATGAAACGCAGCGCTCCCAGGCAAAAGGGACATCAGTACAAATAAAGTACCGAGTATGTAAGGCATGAAAAGCAGTCTATGAAAGACACGAAAGAAACATAAAGTAAAGAACTCAACCTGTAAGTCTGAATAGCTCTGTCAATCATGAAACATTTATAATGTTATGCATATGCGCATAAATCTCATATCACGCATAGGTATATGCGTACATAACATCATCAAGCCTCTGAGGGCATCCCATCATATCATCTAGGCCTCTGTGGGTGAAATCATTAACGTATACCAGCTAATCAAGTGCATATATAATGCCATAACCTTTCTCCAAACCCCATATGTATAATAAATGCGTATATAACGACATCTGATCACGGGTCAATGTACATGTATAAATGGATGCAATGCATAAGAAGTAAGTCAATAAGATCTCTCGGGATGTCATAAGATCAATATGCCTTCGGTTAATATCATGAAATAAACTTTGTCAACTTACGTATTTTCTGAGACCCATGAACAGACGATATAATAATAGGACACATGTGGAATCAAGAACATAGGCACCCCTAGTACTTCTTAAAAATAGAGTTATTTGTGAAAGTT
Organism: Nicotiana attenuata; assembly: GCF_001879085.1. Classification (NCBI taxonomy): domain Eukaryota; kingdom Viridiplantae; phylum Streptophyta; class Magnoliopsida; order Solanales; family Solanaceae; genus Nicotiana; species Nicotiana attenuata. Next base: position 311,357 of record NW_017670890.1, on the reverse strand, counting down.
GCGTGTTTGCTCGTTTCGTTGTATCATATGGATCAGCCAAAAGGAAAGAGGGGATATCCATACCATACCTTAAATACGTTGAGTACTTAATACCTTCCAAGTAATTCATCAAACAATTCAACTCAATCTACCATAGCATAAGGAGATTCAAAATCAGTGCTGAGTAAAAGCTAAGTCCGCAACATAAACTAGTAGCTCGTTTATTTAAATTTCGGCAGCATCTCCTCGATAACAAGGGCCTCCTCCAATATCATATACCAGCAAAAACCAACAACATATAAATATAACTAAAAAGACACCATAGAGCAACAACAAGTCACAACTACTTCACGACTAGCGGCAAGCTCCGATTGGAATCCGTATACCCCTTATCACCCCTTATAGACTTCTTAATGTAACATAAGAGTATCATTAACATGATAATGAAGTAATTCATCAATGATTCCAGCCTTATACCTCTTACACCCCATCTTTTCGTACGTGGAAGTACGCCATAAGTAAATTGATATAAGCTCGGAAATGAGATGTTACCTTTCGCATTTTCGTACGTTAAAGTTTCGTCGTAAGCTAATCACGTAAATTCGGGAATGTGATTATTTTATGAATATAAGTATTATGCTATTTTTAGATAAGTGATGAGTAAATTTGTGAAGGTGAGAGGAAAAGCAAATCAAAGAAAATAAATTTTCGTCAAAGTTTGGCATGTTGGGTTAAAATACGGCTCGAGCTAAAATACTCGGTATTTATGGACTAGTACCATACAAGGTACCACATGACCATGATAGTAAGGTGTATAAGGTTTGTTAAAAGTGAGTAGTATTTTAAGTAATTTGAGATAATCCTTAAATATGTGAATTATTAGACAATGGGGAATTAACAAGTTAATTAATAATTAGTGGTTGATTAATTAAAGTCTTTTGGATAAAGACTAAGGCAAAACATGGCAGCCACATGGAAATATATTAGGTGACTCTTGAATCACCTTGCAAGGGGGCAACACTTCAAAATATGAGCACCTTATCTCTTTGGATTAAAGAATGTCATAAAATTAATTGAAAAACATAAAGATACTTCATCTTCAAGTTACGGATGAACTTCAGCAAGAAAACTTATACAATATTATGATCAAAATTATAAAAATGGAGATGTTTTACATCTACCAAGCAACGGATTTTCAGCAAAAGAAGATATACTACGTAATATTATAGCAACCGGATTTTGCGATTCTAAGGAAGTACGGTGCAATCTTTCTCAAGAATATCATACGGATTTTTCCCTACTTCGATCTTGCTGTCACGTGTTTTGTCGCGATTGCTGTATGTTAGAAGGATTGTTAAGAAAATCGACTCAGGTATGTTAAGGCTATCCCTTCTTTCCTTTTTGCATGATCTATACGACACAAACGAAACGAGTAAATGCATAACTTCCATAAATGATTATATTCATAGAAGTATTAAAGGTGCCTATGTTCTTGAATTCTCATAGGTCTTATTATTACATCTTCTGTTCATGGGTCTCAGAAAAATACGTAAGTTGAAAAAGTTTACTTCATGATATTAACCAAAGGTATAATGGTCTTATGACACTCCAAACGATTTTATTGACGTGCTTCTAATGCATTGCATTCATTTATATTGTCCCATGACCAGATGGAATTATATACGCGTATATATGTATATATATGTATATGAGATATGGAAAAAGATTACGACGTTATATACACACCACCACTTGATCAGTTGGTATACGTTGATGATTTTGCCCACTGTGGCCGAGATGTTATGATGGGATACCCTTAGAGTCTTGATGATGTTATGAACACATATACCTATGAACGACATGACATTCATACGCATATGCATGACACTATAAGTATTTCATGATTTATAGAGTTATCCAGACTTACATGTCGAGTCTTTCACTCCATGTTTCTCTCATGTCTATTATTTACTGATTTTTATTCCTTACATACTCGGTACATTATTTGTACTGACGTCCCATTTTCTTGGGGACGCTATGTTTCATGCCCGCAGGTCCCGATAGACAGGATGAGAGTACTCCAAGTAGGCTATCAGCTCAGCGGAAGGTATTGGTGCGCTCCGTTTACCCCGGAGTTGCTTATATGGTCAGTATGATTAGGACATGTATTTATTAGTATGGCGGGGCTCTGTCCCGACCTTTATGACATTTATGTACTCTTAGAGGCTTGTAGATATATGTCGTGTACGTGAAAGATTATATGGCCTTGTCGGCCTATGTTCAGTGTTGCGAGTGATTATTTTGGTCTTATAGGCTAGTATGTCATATGTATAAGTTTGTATTTCCCTCATGCTTTACTCCGGTTCATTTACCTATGATATAATATAATACGAAAGTATGGAACGTTGGTACTCGGTTAAGTAAGGCACCGGGTGCCCGTTGTGGCCCTTCGGGTTGGGTCGTGACAAAAGTGGTATCAGAGCAGTTCTTTCCTAGGGAGTCTACAAGTCGTGTCTAGTAGAGTCTTATTTAAGGGTGTGTCATGCACCACACTTATAAGCAGGAGGCTACAGGGCATTTAGGACTGTCACTCTTTCTTCTTACTCTAGATCATGTGGTAGAGCTCGATTGTAAGAACTCAATTTCCTAAACTCTATCTTATTTCTAATACGATGATGCCTACATCAAGAAAGATAGGTGGTAAGAGATTGAATGTCACTATGGAATAGTTAAGATAGAAGAACTCAATTTTTGATGATGCTTGTGATCGGTAAATGTAAGGTCTTCAGTAGATCATGTGTGTACTAAGACGTATAAGCCTCTTGATAAGGAGCCTTAAGGCAAGAATATCTATCCACCTTTATGGTGAAAGACAATGAGATATTCAGAAGATAAATACAAGTTTCAAGAAGCAAAAGAAGCAAGATGAAGAAGGGTACGAGGCGCCCAGTTAATGAAGGTTAACAGTATTTACAACTCAGGCAGAGGAATATAAGCCTTTTGAGTTACCTTCAGCAGTAACAGAGGTACGTACAATTGGCCACGCCAATCTCAGTTATGCCCTATAGGAGCTAATATATATGGTTTAAGAAGAGGACGGGATAACTGAATCCAGCTAGGGTTAGAGTAACCCAAAATGGTGGATGAATTGTTTGTATTAGTTGACGTTTCCGAAGGAAATTGCAAGAGTGCTAATAAATCCCCTTTTGAGACATGTAGATGGTGCACTCTAAAATAGTATAGCTAGATATGAGTACTACAAAGGTAGGCACTGGAAGCTCCAACTCTCAGTACTCCCCTAAAGGGGGGAATATTGAGTGATGTGGCGTTAAGTAAGAATTAAGTGATTCTACTAATTATGGATTGGTAAAGGAAGAATGCGATAAAAATGAGATTACACTTATCCAAATCCCACAGATATGCTACAATTCCAGAACATTATGAAAGCACGACATCAAGGAGAGGAAGTAAGGGTTCTAGCCCGGGATGTTGTTGATAAAAATAAAAATAAAAGGGCCAGTGCGAGAGGTAAGTTAAGACAAAGGAAATAACCCAAGAAAGTTTACGTGGAATATTGATATGAGAATAGGCCAACGAGCAGTTAGCAGTTGATTCAGGAAGAGCCTAGTTATGGCTAGATAGGTGGTTACAGAAGAATCAGCAGATCGTGCAAGATAAACATAGTAAAACCCAATATAACGAATTCAGCCTCGTAGTAATGTCATTATAATACTTGAGATATATTCAGACAGGAGTCGGGGTATTTAAAGGTACCGTATGAATGTTAGGGGAATAAGAGAGAGTACCATTGGAAGACAGTCAAAATATTAGCTCAGAAGCAACCCTACAATCATAAGGGCGTGGAGGTAAGTAACTACAGATAATTATAGGCAAGGAAGGACATCAAAAGGTCCGTGTAGTATACGATGCAATAAGCTCGCAGCTTTACAAGAGCCAGAAGGTCCTCTCTATGTACTAAAACAAAAGACTAGATGAGGGAATAAGGAAGAAGGCTCCAGCCTAAGCACAATGATTTAAAGAGGAAATGGTCTTGTAACAATAGTCTTACCACAACATTGTATGCACTCCATAAGAAAGTGACACTTACCATGACTAATGAACGGGAAGTAAAATCAGAAGTGATGTTCAAGATCATATGAGTTGTATGGAATTCAATATGTGTTGGCACTAAGGTAAGGTAAGTATGCACGCAACAAGGGGGCAAGAAGATCAGGAAAATAATTGCTTACATTTAAAGAATGCTAAGAAGGAATGGAAAGAATCATTCGATTAATAATCCAGAGTTAGTTACGTTATGAACGCACTTAAGAGTTCAGAGTTTTATACATGCAGCATATATGTTGACAATCATACAGACATAAAAGACTCCGATATAAGTTAAAAAGAATGAATTAGGCCCCGGGCATAGACAAAGGATTGAGTTGTCAGAAGATTGTATCATGGATATTCCATAACGCCTATGAAAGGCTAAAATACTAACTAATACCTAGAGCCACAGATCCGAAGATAGCTTAAGCCTACATAAAGGCTGATCAGAAGGAAGAGGAAACTAAAGAGTTACATCAACCAAGTAAATCAGGAGTCTGATTATTCGACCTAGAAAATTGTAGAAATCATGATTGAAAACATTGCAGGATCACTCTTAATATCAGAGGTACAAGAGAGAAAGTACAACAACCATATTCTATAATGGCCCTACGATAAAGCCAATAGGAAAAGTACCAGCCTCACAAGAAGTCAGTACAAAGCTCCCACCGGATAGTGTATGCACCAGAGGTGCAAGTATTATAATAGAGCTTCAAGTTATGGACGTGAATTATACTTATGTGGAAGGGAGTTCATGAAATAAATAGAAGGTACGATGCAAGATTTTAAGGTAGTAAGGTTAAGTTGAACAACATACAAAATACTCAAATGTAGAAGGTTGCGAATAGTGCATACTTCGGATAAAAGGCTAGAAGCGCGGGGATTCAATATCCAGGAATGATAGCGGAATTGTCAGTAGCATATCTTCCATCCTATAGTTATCGAGAGGTCTAGTTAAGAGAGTAAAAGAAGAGTTTGGGACCATGTGATGTCTCGCTTGATATTCCAGAATAACATAAGGAAATCTATGGTGCAAGCAAGTTGAAGAAAGGTTGCGAGTAGTATAAATGAATATGTGTAGGTCGCAAGCTAAAGTATGGTAAAGCGACAAGGTTTTATGAAGACAAAAGTAAGGATAAGAAAGGGCGAGTGAGAAGGTAATGAGAATGGATAAGTCCTCAGGATTAAGCCCATGAAAATAAGAGAACTGATGGTTTCTCTAAGTTATAGAAAGTTCAGCATCGCCTGAATGAACTCAAAAGAGTCTAAGACTAGTAGCATTTAGATGAGATTGCATGCTACCCTAGCAGTAGAATGAAGGTGTAGTTGTGATAGATGAAGGATGACGTTTCGGCCTTCGATTGATTAATGATTTCATGAATTGTACAGGATTAAAATACCCATATAAGGTAAATCACATTGGGATGCTTTGAAATACGATTATGGAAGTATAGTATCGTATCGCCCCTAGGTGGATCAAGACAATCACTTCAAATGTTCCACGATGAGACGTGAGCCCTAGCAGCAGTGTTCCATAAGAGATCAAGTTATCAGTGATAGATGATACCTCAACATTAAGGTGAATCGACAATGGATGGAAAAAAGTCACAAAGTATGAGGTGAGATTAGGCCGTCATTCTTAAGATGAATGGTAATAAATAAGCATTGAAGGACGTAGATTTAAACATATAGGATAAGCAACGAGAGTAACCTAGAATTTTGTAGCAGACCTCAGTAACGGTAAATCAAAGTAAGATTTATAGCAGTAAAGTTATACAGACGGATAAACGGATCTACGAAATAAGGTATGGCAATATTTGTAAGTTCAACAAAATACTGAGCGAAGAATTTCAGTATAATTATAGATGCCCAGAGGGAAATCTTGTCAAGCTCTGTATATGTTTACAAAGTGAGGCCTAGAGATTGGCTAAAAGCTGGAGGAAAAAGGGGAGAAGAGTCGCATAGGTGCACTTACAAGGTCGAAGTCGTACAGGCTTCATGATAGAAGGTAACAACAGTTACGAGATTGGAAGGATTCCGACCGTAGGTCATGGTGTGAGAAAGAGGCCTAAAGAGGGGAATGCCCTGGCCTTTGGAATTATTCACAGAACATTTGCCTAGATGGTAAGGAGAGTGCTAAAGTATTCGAAAGGCATAAGTCATGAAAATGATAAGTGCATCAGTCAACATTCGAGGACGAATGTTCTAAAGGGGGGAATAATGTTACACCCCATTCGTACGTAGAAGTACGCCATAAGTGAATTGATATAAGCTCGGAAATGAGATGTTACCTTCCGCACTTCCGTACGTTAAAGTTTCGTCGTAAGCTAATCACGTAAGTTCGGGAATGAGATTATTTTAAGATTATAAGAATTATGCTATTTCAAACAAGTGATGAGTAAATTCGTGACGGTGAGAGGGTAAGCAAATCAAAGAAAATGAATTTTCGTCAAAGTTTGACATGTTGGGATAACATACGGCCCGAGCTAAAATACCCGACATTTATGGCCTAGATCCATACAATGTACCACATGACCATGATAGTTAGGTGTATTAGGTATGTTAAAAGTAAGTAGTATTTTAAATAATTTGAGATAATCCTTAATTATGTGAATTATAGGATAACGGGGGAACTAAAAAGTTAATTAATCATTAGTGGTTGATTAAATAAAGTCTTCTAGATAAAGACTAAGGCAAAACGTGGCCAGCCACACGGAAATATATTAGGTAACTCTTGAATCACCTTGAAAGTTGGCAACACTTCAAGAGATGATCACCTAATCTCTTTGGATTAAAGAATGTCATCAAATCACTTCTTTAATTGACAAAAATAAAGATACTTCATCTTCAAGTTACGGATGAACTTCAGCAAGAAAGCTTATAAAATATTATGATCAAAATTACAAAAATGGAGATGTTTTACATCTACCAAGCAACGGATTTTCGGCAAAAGAAGTTATACTACGTAATATTATAGCAACGGGATTTTTGTGATTCTAAGAAAGTACGGTGCAATCTTTCTCAAGAATATCATACGGATTTTTCCCTACTTCGATCTTGCCATCATGTGTTTTGTCGCGATTGCTGTATGTTAGAAGGACTGTTAAGAAAATCGACTCAGGTATGTTAAGTGTATCCCTTCTTTCCTTTTGGCATGATCTATACGACACAAACGAAACGAGTAAATGCATAACTTCCATAAATGACTCTATTCATAGAAGTATTAGAGGGGCCTATGTTCTTGAATTCCCATATGTCTTATTATTACATCTTCTGTTATGGGTCTTAGAAAAATACGTAAGTTGAAAAAGTTTACTTCATGATATTAATCCAAGGCATAATGGTCTTATGACTCTCCGAAAGATTTTATTGACGCGCTTCTCATGCATTGCATTCATTTACATTGACCAATGATCAAATGGCGTTATATACGCATATATATATATGTATTTATATGTATATGGGATATAGGAAAAGGTTACGATGTTATATACACACCACCACCAGATCAGTTGGAATACGTTGATGATTTTGCCCACAGTGGCCGAGATGATATGATGGAATGCCCTTAGAGGCTTGATGATATTATGAACACATATACCTATGCACGGCATGACATTCATATGCATATGCATGACACTATAAGTATTTAATGATTTACAGAGTTATCCAAATTTACATGTCTAGTCTTTTACTCCATGTTTCTCTAATGTCTATTGTTTACTGGTTTTCATTCCATACATACATGGTATATTATTTTTACTGATTAGGACATTTATTTATTACTACGGCGGGGCTCTTTCCCGACCTTTATGACATTTACGTACTCTTAGAGGCTTGTAGACATATGTCGTGTACGTGAAAGAATATATGGACTTGTCGGCCTATGTTCAGTGTACGAGTGATAATTTTGGTCTTATTAGCTAGTTTGTCATATGTATAAGCTTGTACTTCCATCATGCTTTACTCTAGTTCATTTACCTATGATAGATTAATATGAAAGTATGGTACGTTGGTACTCGGTTGAGTAAGGCACCGGGTGCCCGTCGTGGCCCTTCTGGTTGGGTCATTACAATACCATATGTTTATAACAAAGAAAATAATCCACAACTCCAACTATCCTAAATTTGCAACTACATTCACTAGTACATGTCTAGTCCATCCATTTAACTTAATCGACATCAAGATAACTTTAAGCACATGTAAGAAAACAATATACATACCTCTTAATGTAGCTTCAAGTCAAAATCCAAGTTATATTTAGCTTACAACAGCCCTTAATGGCAATACAACACCATAGACGTGACCTAAGCTAATTCAAGTATTATCTTGTAGTTTATAATCCTAGGAACTTAACCAATATACAAGCAATCTTAAGAACGATTAGTAGGCTGTTATAAGCACCTTAGCCAATAGCAACAAGTTGAAATTTAAGCTAGAAACAGCCCACAACTATCCTCAATGACAACACAAACTCAAAGAGGTGTTGTTCTTTACTAGAACCAACCTCTGATGTTGATATAGGGTGTAATCACTTTGGAATCACTTGAAACCCTTATGGTATCTGCTTAGAAGGGTTAGGAGAAGTTCGGAAAAATGAGCAGAAAATAGGCGTCCAAATCGTTTTTAATGTGAAGTCGGTCGACTACCGACTAAGTGGGTCCCATGGGAGCTGGTTGTGCAGTCTCGCGAAAACGTGAATATCTCTCTACTCCGACATCGCATCAACAAACGGTTAAATTCTTTGGAAACTAGACTCGTATACCTTCAATTTGGTGTGTATATCATCCCCTAATTCCAAGAATATTGGGAGAAAAGCTCAGATACATTTGACCTAATATTCAGCACATTATGAATGTAACTTGTGATGACCTGTCTCGACCCTAAAACCGACCCGGTCGTGATGGCGCCTATCGTGGAACTAGGCCAGCCGACACAACTAGCGAATTAACCATTATTCAATAAAAGACATTTTATACCATTTATTAATCAATAAATCTCATGATGTAAGTCTAAATGAATAGTGCGAAATAAATCCACAAGCCCGACATCGGGGTGTCACAAGTCACGAGCATCTACTAAGGTCTGAACACAACTAAGAATCTAAAATGTACTAAATACAGTCTAAGGAAGACAAGAGGGAGAAAAGCAGTGCTGCGAACGTCGGGCAGCTACCTTGCTTACTCCAATGACTCTGCCACTGAGCAATCAACACCCACTACCGAGTTCAAAATAATATATGAATCTGCACACAAGGTGCAGGGAGTAGTGTGAGTACGCCAACTCAGTAAGTAATAAAAGTAAGTGAAAGCTGAGTAGTAAGAAAACACGTAAGCCATGTCATAACACTACAGCAAATGCAATACATTTCCAAAACAGTACAGAAATGATTTACTTCGTAAATCATGCTCAATTTTAGTAAAAACCTTTCTAAAACAACTTTCAATAGTTTCAAAACGAGTGATAAAAACAGTGAGTAAAAGTGATAGAAACGTAAATAGCCCCTCGGGCAAAACATGAACCATAAACCGCCCCTCGGGCATAATATTAAACGAACCAGCCCCTCGGGCTACCTCACAATCACTCGTAATCAGCCCCTCGGGCATTGCATGAATCAAGAACCGCCCCTCGAGCAACATAGATCAAGAATAGCCCCTTGAGCTTCAATATGAAACAACAATAACCCCTCGGGCTACAACACACCTCGGGCTACCTCACAATCACTCGTAATCAGCCCCTCGGGCATTGCATGAATCAAGAACCGCCCCTCAAGCAACATAGATCAAGAATAGCCCCTTGAGCTTCAATATGAAACAACAATAACCCCTCGGGCTACAACACATCACACACACTGGGTACCCGCGCTCACTGGGGTGTACAGACTCCGGGAGGAGCCCTTTACGGCCCAAGTGCAATATCAAGCCATCTCGTTGCATAATCAAACAGGCTCTTGACATCATATCAATTACAAGCCACCTAGTGGCATAATAAATCAGGCCCTCAACCTCTCATATATGACAATTCGGTACCACATGCTGCGACGCGCAGACCGATCCCATGATATCCTCACAACACAGGCCCTCGGTCTCACTCAGTCAGATCTCACTCAAGCCCCTCTGGCTGACAGTAAAACAAGTACTCGACTCAAAATCATTTATGAAAACAAAAGGAGTGAATAAAATCGAGTTATGAAAACAGTAAGAACATAGCATGACTGGTGTAACATTAAACCAAAACAGTGAGGTAAAACAGTAGTAAAAGCCCCTAGGGGTCCAAACAATCGGCACAAGGCCCATACACGACATTTAGCACCAAACACAATAATATTTTCCAAAATACAGCAATATCAATAGATTTCAAGTAAAATACGCGACTTAATAGTCGTACGGGATGGACCAAGTCACAATTCCCAAAGCTGCACGACCCCACGCTCATCATCTAGCGTGTGCGTCAACTCAAAGTAGCACAACGATGTGAAATCCGGGGTTTCATACCCTTAGTGCAGTATTTACAATCATTACTTACCTCTATCCGATCCAAACTCTAGCCCGCGATGCCTTTGCCTCTCGAATCGGCCTCCGGATGCTCTAAATCTATCCAAAACAGATTTATACCGTCAAAATATGCTAAGGGAGCAAAGCCCACTCGAAAATATCCAATTTATACCAAAACTTCCGAAATTGGTTAAACCCGGCCCTCGGGCCCATGTCTCGGAATCCGATAAAAATCACACCAATAGAATCCTTACACTCTCACGAGTTCGTACATACCAAGAATATCAAAATCGGACCTCAAATGGCCCCTCAAATCCCCAAAAGAAATTCTCAAACTTTTCCTCCATTTTCCCCCAATTTCCAGTGAAGAATACTTACCTCAATAGCTCCACTGAAAATCTCCTCAAATTTCACCTTCTCCCGAGCTCTCTAATGATTTTTGTGATATTGGACTTAAACCCCGATTTTAAAAATATAAACTGACTGCCCAGGCATTTACCCTATGCTATCGCGGACAAACTAACGCGATAGCCAAACACAAAATTTTCCAGGCCTTCTTATACCCTATGTGATCGCGGCCATTCCCTAGCGATCGCGTAGAACAAATTTTTCCAACAGCCTTCTCCAACTCTTCCTGACAGCCTCTAGTATAATGGTCATAACTTTTTGTACAAAACTCCAAATTACAATGGGTTTAACTTTCTGAAAACTACACATCAAGGGCTACAACTTTCATTTTTGGATCATCTTCAAATTCCATTATAGATTGTGAGATATAAGCATCCAAAGTCGGGTCAGTGCGGTAGAGATTTTACTCTATGCGATCACCGCAATTCATTCGCGATCGCATAGAACAACTCCATTTTTCCAAATTTTGTCTATGCTAACGTGGTCAGATCTATGCTAGCGCACTGTACAACCCTGAAATGGTCCGAAACCACCCCAAAACTCACCCGAGGCCCTCGGGACCTCAACCAAATATGCCAACACATCCCATAACATCATTCAAACGTGTTCCAACATTCGGAACGCTCAAAACAACATCAAAATATCGAATCACCCTCAGATTCAAGCCTAAGAATTCCAAAACGTCCGAATTCTAAATTCGATCAAAAAGTCTTTCAAACCTCGTCCGAATGACCTAAAATTTTGCACACCCGTCACAAATGACACAACGGACCTACTCTAATTTCTGGAATTCCATTTCGACCCCGATATCAAAATTTCCACTGCCGACCAGAAAATGCCAAATTTTAAATTTTGCCAATTTAAGCCTAAATCTACCACGGACCTCAAAACTACATTCCGAACGCGCTCCCAAGTCCAAAATCACCTAACGGAGCTAACCAAATCATAAAAATCGAAATTCGAGATCGAATACTAAAAAGTCAAAACTTGGTCAAATCTTTCAAATTTGAAGCTTCAAATAGAGAATTGTTCTTCCAAATCTATTACGATTATCCCGAAAACCAAAACCGACGATTTACATAAGTCATAATACATCACACGGGGCTAGTCATGCCCGAGAACTGGCAAGCGAAATGCAAAAGCTCAAAATGACCGGTCGGGTCGTTACATCCTCCCCCACTTAAACATACGTTCGTCCTCGAACATGCCCAAAGTTGTTCAAATCATTGTGTAACCTTACCATGCACATACCCGGGGGTGATTCCACGTCACCCTATCTCATATAGGTCCGATAACACAATGTAACTGAAATTTTGCAATCCAACCTAGCCCATAAACCTTAGAACCACATTTCCACTTCTGAAATCATCTACAAGATCAGAATCTCACATCTGTACTCTGAATAAGTCTGAACCAACAAACCATACCAGCAGCCTCAGATGCAATTACATGATATACCACATAGCTCAAACTCTCGTAGCGATAACTTCTGATCACAGCAGTTGCTCAGAACAACCGAATATCGATAATAAACCTCTTACCAAATAAAGCCTCATTCCAACACTTTCGTATACTGCCAATGATAAATGAAACATGTAGAAAGTCATAACCACTCCTCAGATCAACCATTCGTGAAGCCACTTCTCCTTTGGCAAGGACCATAGCAAGTTTCTGAGCCAAACATCGATATTATCCTTCCAACACGCTGAAAGCAAATCCGTTTGTATTCATTCTAGATCCCAACGATCTCATCTAATCCAACACAACTACTCTGGTGAAATGACACATCAATTCAATCTAAAGCCACAACTCGTGCAATCCGTGCACCAATAAGCAACAATCCGCACGTACTCAAATCATGAAAATAACTCAAATGAGAGAGTTGTACCGCAAGCTCACAAATACCACCACACACATTGTTGAGACCCCGTCATACATCGTAGAAATAGAACACACGAATCTAACCTGAAGGGTCATGCCTCCATATAACTTCGCTACAATGCACGACCCTATCCAAACACTAGTCCACATGAAACACCTCAAGTCACTACGCTCAAAATCGACAACCACGCGCAATTTGATGTCTAGAACCAAAGCAAATCATCATAACCACGGTGAAGCAATTGACATAACATTACACAAACCCGAAAGGACACAACCGATACGCCATCCGTCGAGCAATACCCAATACTCTTCCCGCTCGAATCCCCTGAGAGACCCCAATAAAACCGCACCACATGTGCCTATAACCAACCAATCCTAACGCCTCGCAACACGGAAAGGTAACTCATAGATCTCCCCAGATCACTAATAAGCTCATTAACAATCGAATCAACACATCCCTCAACAATACAACTTGGAGTCCACCAAGCCGACTCGATGTAGAACACACATCCCTATTGACATACCAATGAACCCCTTATCAAGGAGTTCTTGCAGTTGCTCCTTCAACACCTTTAACTTTTCCGGTGCCATACGATACGATGCCCGGCACCAAATCAATACCGTAATTAACAACCCTGTCCGGCGACATGCCCGACAGCAGGAAACACGTCCGGAAATCCCTCACCACCAGAACTGAATCAATGGTAGGAGTCTCTGTACTGACATCCATCACGAAGGCAAAGTAAGAAAGACAACCCTTCCCAGCCATCCACTGGGTCTTCAAAAATGAAACTACCATACTGGGAACATAATCCATTGAACCTCGCCACTCAATCCGTGGCATTCACGGCATAGCCAACATTGCCGTCCTAGCGCAACAGCCCAGAATAACACGACACGGAGACAACCAGTCCATACCCAATATCACACCAAAATCTAGCATACTAAGCGACAAGGATCCACTCGGGTCTCCAAATCTCCAATAGTTACCATACAAAACCGATATACGCGGTCCACAACCACGACCTAACCTGTTTATGAGGACTCCCAGTCTCCAAATCCATACAGCACGCGGATCACCATATCCGATCCCAACTCCACCGTCTGAATATACAACACACCTCTAATACCCAATCATTCCACGAGAGGTACTCCTACACTGCTTCTGTGCCACCAAGCAAACTCGAATATCAACAGTCGATCCAATAAGAGAGTGCCACAATACTAATGAAGTATCCTCAACCCAAACACATCGCCCTTTCTAAAATGTATACCATCATCAAGCCACACCAATCAGTGATCTCATTTATCTAGTCATCTAAAACTGTCCATGCTATCTATGAATTTGTGACCTTCCTTTCAAAACTGAACCATGACCTTACACATACAAATCTCAATCCTACACAACATACCGCATATACCATACCATCCTAGCATAAACATGAGAACTTCATATCCATTCCGAGCCACAAGCAACTACGTACTCAACTAGCCAAGAACTTTCCAGTGATCCCATCTAGAAGAAAATCACTATACATCCCATGTTCCTTACGCTCGTAGAAAATATACATCTCCAACCATTGTAGAAAACATCAAGAACTCTCCGAATTCCATTTGCACAAAACTAAACCGTCAGGACTGAATCTTCTAACTCGACAAAGCTATGCAGGCCACTAAAACCCAAGAGCATTGCCGTGAAACACCTGTAGAAACTCATTACCTCGTAAGCAGCCAAGAACTAATCATATCCTTACCATGCCGACCCGGCCTACTACCCAGCTATCACATCTATCCAAGTTCCTTCTGATTTACCTTCAACTTGATACTTCTTCTCGCTATAACACCACAATCCTCGACCCAGACTTGCCACATGAGACCCAAGCATAAAGCCACACCGTCCTACGGTTCATAAGCTGCTGACTACTCTCTCAAATATCCCCAAAAGCACCACATTCGAAATACTTTCCCTGAAGAGACTTCCTACGAATGTAAAGCCATTACCTTCACCTTCCAGATAAGGATGTGTAAAATCTATAATGATATAGAAATACCACGAGTCTTGACACCCTCCAATGCAAACCTCAGTTTCTAGCCAAATATTCAACCTGAAAATCTCCAATTATTACTTGTAAAATCCAGAGCCTACTAGAGACCTTATCGAGAATTATCCACTCTACTCAAACCGCAATTAGACCGATCAACGGACCGGACGACCTGTGCTCCAATAACACTCCAACACCGTAGAGCGTGACCTCACCTTAATGCAACCAAGCAACTTCCTGTTCTATGCTCCGTACATCCCTTACGAATAACAACTCAAGTCATTCCATGATTCTTATACACCCATAAAGCATAACATAACCTTTATTAAAATTTCCTTTACTTGAACCATCCTTGACCTCAACCTCCGTAAGCCATAACTGATTCACCAGTATGCCTCAAACTGGAACAAACATAGCACATAATCGTGCAATCAACTAATCAATAGCAGACTTCCCCACTTGGCTCAAAGCCATAGATCGAAACACACAATAACTCATAATGCGTATACTCTACTACTGCCATAATACCCTAGTGAGATTAAACTCAACCCTTCATAAGCTCGTCCAACACAGACCATCTAAGACTTCAAATCTTCTGCAAATCTCGCGTTCACCCTCGTAACAGTTAAGCCCACTCTTTTAAGCGATCAAAATTCAAATTGTAACACATATATTTCACTGGTACAAGAGGTCTTCAAACAAACAGTAAAAAGGATCACACAAACTTCAGAACACTCCGTAGGAGATAACCCACCTGCTTTGCCTCAAACTAACATCTCTTCATACTCCCCCATAATCATACTATTACTCGATCACTTACCCTTCCTAAATCTGAACTTACCCCACGACGTGGAGTTTACTTCATTCCACATCTAGACAACACGAAAAGATCCTTCAACACACCCATAACTCGGGGCTACATATCAAACCAATATGAAAATCAAGCACCAAATCGTTCTTCCTACCCTCAAGTAGACTCTTCTTATCACTTCTAAATCATATGAACACATCACGCAGTCACATCATGCTAATCACATAGCCATCCAGCCATCACTTCCACTAATAGGGACACTATCGGATATATAAGTCCAAAAGCACGTGCTCACACAATCAACTCCTTAGTGCTCAAGCTACAAGCAAAGCCCGGCCTCAAGTCCTCCAGACTGGCCAAACATCAACACACAAAAAACTCACATCTCGCCCCTCAATTCGGGAAATCACAAGTCGTCAATGCATAGCTGATACCGAGCGCTCATGTGCGCATACGAACGCGTGGAAGGAGTTCAAAGAGTTACATTTCAAGCTGAATCAATGTCGCACGATAAGAATTCAAGAATGTGGGATTTCCTAATGGTTATGCAGCCTCCCGAGGATAAGTACAGACATCTCCGCACCGATCCACGAGACTCTACTAAACCTGCTCATGACTCGTGAGACCTATGTAACCTAGGCTCTAATACCAACTTGTCACGACCCTAAAATTGACCCGGTCGTGATGGCGCCTATCGTGGAACTAGGCTAGCCGACACAACTCCCGAATTAACCATTATACAATAAAAGACATTTTTATACCATTTATTAATCAACAAAATACCATTTATTAATCAACAAATCTCATGATGTAAGTCTAAATGAATAGTGCGGAATAAATACACAAGCCCGACATTAGGGTGTCACAAGTCACGAGCATCTACTATGGTCTGAACACAACTAAGAATCTAAAATGTACTAAATACAGTCTAAGGAAGACAAGAGGGAGAAAAGCCGTGCTGCGAACGTCGGGCAGCTACCTTGCTAACTCCAATGACTCTGCCACTAAGCAATCAACACCCGCTACCGGGTTCAAAATAATACCTAAATCTGCACACAAGGTGCAGGGAGTAATACGAGTACACCAACTCAGTAAGTAATAAAAGTAAATAAAAGCTGAGCAGTAAGAAACCACGTAAGCCACGTCATAACACTACAGTAAATGCGGTACATTTCCAAAACAATACAGAAATCATTTACTTCGTAAATCATGCTCAATTTCAGTAAAAACCTTTTCAAAACAACTTTCAATAGTTTCAGAACGAGTGATAAAAATAGTGAGTAAAAATGATAGAACCGTAAACAGCCCCTCGGGCAAAACATGTACCATAAACCGCCCTTCGGGCATAATATCAACAGAACCAGCCCCTCGGGCTACCTCATAATCACTCGTAATCAGCCCCTCGGGCATAACATGAATCAAGAACCACCCCTCGGGCAACATAGATCAAGAACAGCCCCTCGGGCTTCAATATGAAACTACAACAGCGCCTCGGGCACAGTGAGGTAAAATAGTAGTAAAAGCCCCTAAGGGTCAAAATTATCGGCACAAGGCCCATACACGGCATTTATCCCCAAACACAATAATATTTTCCAAAATACAGCAATATCAATAGTTTTCATGTAAAATGCGCGACTTAATAGTGGTACGGGACGGACCAAGTCACAATCCCCAACAGCGCACAACCCCACGCTCGTCATCTAGCTTGTGCGTCACCTCAAAGTAGCACAACGATGTGAAATACGGGGATTCATACCCTCAGAGCAGTATTTACAATCACTACTTACCTCAATCCGGTCCAAACTCTAGCCCGTGATGCCTTTGCCTCTCGAATCCGCCTCCGGATGCTCCAAATCTATCCAAAACAGATTTATACCTTGCATTCTTTTATTGTATTCGCTTCAATTGCCCCATCAAAATACGCTAAGGGAGCAAGGCCCACTCGAAAATATCCAATTTATACCAAAAATCCCGAAATTGGCCAAACCCGGCCCCCGGGCCCACGTCTCGAAATCCGATAAAAATCACACCAATAAAATCCTTACACTCTCACTAGTTCGTACATACCAAAGACATCAAAATCGAACCTCAAATGGCCCCTCAAATCCCTTAAAGAATTTCTCAAACTTTTCCTCCATTTTTTCCAAATTTCCACTCTAATTTCTCAGATTAAATGATGGAATTCAAGACTAAAACATGGAATTAAACCAAATATGAGTGAAGAGTACATACCCCAATAGCTCCACTGAAAATCTCCTCAAATGTCACCTTCTCCGAACTCTCTAATGGTTTTTGTGATATTGGACTTAAACCCTCAATTTTAAAAATATAAACTGACTGCCCAGGCATTTACCCTATGCTATCGCGGACAAACTAATGCGATAGTGAAGCACAAAATTTTCTAGCCCTTCTTTTACCCTGTGCGATCGCGGCCATTCCCCAGCGATCGCGTAGAACAAATTTTTCCAAAAGCCTTCTCAAACTCTTCCGAACAGCCTCCAGTATAATGGTCATAACATTTCGTACAAAACTCCAAATTAAAATTGGTTTAAATTTCTGAAAACTAGACATCAAGGGCTACAACTTTCATTTTTGGATCATCTTCAAATTCCTTATAGATTCTAAGATATAAGCTTCCAAAGTCGGGTCACTGCAACAGAGATTTTACTCTATGCGATCGCCAGAAGACATTCGCGATCGCATAGAACAAGTCCATTTTTCCAAATTTTGTCTATGCTAACGCGGTCATATCTATGCTAACGCACTGTACAACCCTGAAGCCAAAAACCAGCAACTAGAAATGGCCTAGAAATGGTCCGAAACTACCCCGAAACTCACCCGAGGCCCTGGGACCTCAACCAAATATGCCAACACATCCCATAACATCATTCAAACTTGTTCCAACCTTTAGAACGCTCAAAACAACATCAAAACATCGAATCACCCTCGGATTCAAGCCTAAGAATTCAAAAACTTTCAAATTCCGAAATCGATTAAAAAGTCTATCAAACCTCGTCCGAATGACCTGAAATTTCGCACACACGTCACAAATGACACAACGGACCTACTCAAATATCAAATTTTCCACTGCCGACCGGAAAATGCCAAATTTTCAATTTCGCCAATTCAAGCCTAAATCTACCATGGACCTCCAAAATACATTCGGGACGCGCTCCCAAGTCCAAAATCACCTAACAAAGCTAACCAAATCATAAAAATCAAAATCCGAGATCGAATACTAAAAAGTCAAAACATGGTCAAACCATTCAAATTTAAAGCTTCAAACTGAGAATTGTTCTTCCAAATCTATTCTGATTATCCTGAAAACCAAAACCGACGATTTACATAAGTCATAATACAACACACGGGGCTAGTCCTGCCCGAGAACTAGAGAGCGAAATGCAAAAGCTCAAAATGACTGGTCGGGTCGTTACATGACCTTTGCCAACTTTTGTTCCACAGCCTTCTTGACTTTAAAATGTAGCACACGACTATCATACGACTAAAATAACTCATAAAGTAACCTTCTTATCATGTTAAGAACCCTAGTCTCACCCCCAAAGTACATGTTATAACATTCCAAACTTGTAAACTTTTGACGGAAGTGTACTTGTAAAATAACCTTCTTATCATGTTAACCTTCTTATAAGTGTACTGAAGTTCTTTGCTCGGTACTTTGTCAAATATACGACTGTTGTTATATCTTGTTTCGTAGCCTCGGATATCTATCCTTATGTCTTTACTACATCTAAGTAGGTCATACTATATCATAACTCTTACTTCGATGTATTGTTACTGAGGTCTACTACCCAACTCCAGGTTACTCTCGTTTCTTATCTTATATGTATAAATTGAAGTTCTTTAATGCTTCCTTGTTACTGTTCATCTTAAGAATGATGGCCTAATCTCATCTCATACTTTGTAAATTTTATCCATCCATTGTTGATTCACCTCAATGCTGATCTATAATCTACCACTGATAACTCGAAACCTCTTACGTATTACATTGTCACTAGGGCTCACGTCTTATCGAGGAACTTTTAAAGTGATTTTTCTGATCCACCTAGGGACGATACTATACTTCAATTACTGTATTTCATAGCATCCCAATGTGATTCATCTTATGGGGGGTATTCTAATCCCGTGCAATTGATGAAATCCTTTTCTCATTAAATCATTACTCAATCAAAGGCCTAAACATCATCCTCTTATCTCTCACAATTACACTCTTATTCTACTACGAGGGCAGCACTCCATCTCTTCTAAATACTCCTAGTCTTATACTCATCCAAGTTAATTCAAGCCATACTAAGCTTTCTATGACTTACGAAAACCATCAGCTCTCTTGTTTTGATGGGCTTAATTTCGAGGCCCTACCTATTCTTGTCAACTTCTCACTCACATTTTCTTATGTTATTCTTATCTACAAAAAAAATGTCGCTCTACCATACTTTACCTGGCAACCTACACATGTCTATTTATACTACTCGCACCTTCCTTTAACTTGGTAGAACCATGGATTTCCTTCTATGCCTTCTCAGTTGTCTTTAAATATAAGCAATTACTTTTCCAGGTCGTTCTGCCTTTTGCTGCACGAATGCTTGGCTTATCTTAGTACCCACGAATACTGGATTTTTCTGTAACTCATATGATCTCAAATATCATTTTTGATTTTTTCTTCTTCTTCCCGTTTATTTACCAAAATAGGTGCCACATTCTTATGGAGTGCATACAATCTTGTAGTGATATTATTATTACAAGACCATTTTTCCTTTAGGTCAATATGCTTAGGTTGAAGCCTTCTTCCTTATTTCCTCAGCTAGTCTTTCTTTGCAGTACTTAGCGGATACCCTCTAACTCCTATAAAGCTGCGAGCTTATTACATTGTACACCCGAAGGAAATTTTCGATGTTCTTACTCGCCTATAATTATCCTTAGTTATTTAGCTTTGCGCCCTTTTGCTCATAGAGTTATTTCTGAACTGGAATTTTTATTGTCTCCCTAATGAAACTCTTTTTATTTTTGTAACACTTATACATCTTCTTTAACTACTTCAACTCCTATATGAAATTTCTCAAAGATTACGATCTTGTATATGCGAGACTAAATGTTCTATGCTGGGGTTCACGACGTTTATCTTGCACGATATATTGATATATTTGTATCCTCTTGTCTAGCCATATTAGACTCTTCCTGAATCAACTACTAACTACTCGTTGGTCCATTCTCATATCCATATTATGAGTAATCTCTCTTAGGTTATGTCCTTTGTCTTAACTTACCTTTCGCACTGGCTCATTATGTTGAATTCTATCTTTGTGAATCTCTTCTTTAACTCCTGCACATGATACAAGTATGGCAGTATCTTGGTGTTCTTCGTAGCCTATTCTCCTTGAACCTGATATACCAGAAGATCCGAACCACTGATTACTAGAGGTTCTGGTATATTCATATCGATGGCCAGATTGAGCCTCATGATGCAACCCTCATATTCCGCCATATTGTTGGTGCATGGAAACCTAAGCTTCGCAGATACGGGGTAGTGTTGACCTGTTTCTGATACCAAAACCGCTCCAATGCCCACTCCTCTGAAGTTTGCAGCTCCGTCGAAGAACATCCTCCAACCGTCATAAGCTTCAGCAATTTCTTCTCCTACGAACGATACTTCTTCATCGGGAAACGTTTTTAAGGGTTCGTATTCTACTCTCACAGGGTTTTCGGCAAGATGGTCTGCCAATGCTTGTCCTTTGACCGCCTTATAGGTTACATAGATGATATCGAACTCACTTAACAGTATCTGCCACTTGGCTAACTTCCCGGTCGGCATGGGCTTGTGAAAGATGTACTTCAGAGGGTCCATCCTAGATATGAGGTATGTGGTATAGGCACAGAAGTAATTCTTCAATTTCCGAGCCATCCAGGTCGCACAACAAGTGCGTTCCAACAGAGGGTATCGTGCTTCGTAAGGTGTGAACTTCTTACTCAAGTAGTATACGGCTTGCTCCTTTCACCCTATCTCGTCATGTCCCAAAACACATCCGAAAGCTCCATCTAATACAGATAGATAGAGTAGCAAAGGTCTCCCAGGTTCTGGCGGGACTAGGACTGGCGGAGTGGACAGGTATTCATTGATTTTGTCGAAAGCCTTTTGACAATCTTCGGTCCTACTCGTCTCAGCATCTTTCCTCAACATTTTGAAGATGGGTTCACATATAACTGTGGACTGTGCTATGAAGCGACTGATATAGTTGAGACATCCTAGGAAGCTCATTACGTCCTTCTTGCTCTTTGGTGGAGGTAACTCTTGAATAGCCTTAACTTTGGACGGGTCCAACTCGATCACTCGGCGGCTGACAATGAATCCCAACAGCTTCCTTGAGGGAAACCCTAATGCACATTTTACGGGGTTCAGTTTTAGATTGTACCTCCTTAGCCTGTCGAAGAACTTTCTCAAGTCTGCTATGTGATCTGCGCCCCTCTTGGACTTGATGATGACGCCGTCGACATACACCTCTATTTCCTTGTGTATCATATCATGGAAGATGGTTGTCATGGCTCTCATGTAAGTAGACCCAGCATTTTTTAAACCAAATGGCATCATCTTGTAGCAGTACACTCCCCACGGTAAAATGAGTTGTTTGCTCTGCGTCTTCTTCATCCATCCAGATTTGGTGATAACTTGCGAAGCAATCTACAAAGGATTGGAGTTCATGCTTGGCGCAATTGTTGATCAGGATGTGTATATTTGGCAGTGGAAAGTCGTCTTTGGGACTTGCGCTGTTTATGTCTCGATAGTCAACACATACTCTAACTTTCCCATCATTTTTCAGAATCGGTACAATATTGGCTAACCAGGTTGGGTACTCAACTACCCTGAGGACTTTGTCTTTGATCTACTTAGTGACTTCCTCCTTGATTTTCAGGCTCATGTCTGGTTTGAACTTTCTAAGTTTCTGCTTCACTGGCGGACACATTGGATTGGTAAGCAATTTGTGAGCCACTATGGATATGCTCAAACCGGTCATGTCATCATATGACCATGCAAAGATATCCTCATACTCCTTCAAGAAATGAATATACTCCTCCTTCTCTGTCGGTGATAAGTGAATGCTTATACGAGTCTCCCTGACGGTGTCGGCGTCTCCCAAATTTACTGCTTCGGTTTTGTCTAGATTGGACATAGGTTTATTCTCAAAGCTCTCAACTTCCTCGACAATTTCCTCAGGTATTTCATCCTCTTCTTCTGTGTCACTATCCTTATGTTGCGTTGTCTCATTACATGTCACAGTCATCGTTCATCTGGAAAAGTAATAATAATGCTGTAGAAAGAAAAACATGAAAGATAACAATGAATAATAAATAGCAGTGCATTGATTAATAAATTGAAGATATCCAAAACAATTACGGCTCGACGATCGAGCAATTATTTTAAAACAAAATGCGTCTTTTAAAACAAAATTACTGAAAACATCTGAAATGCCTAGCATGGCTATAGAAATAGATTAGGCTAAATGCCAAGCTACCCAGGGACTCGGCGGACTTGGGATGGTGTGGCAGTCCAATTCTTGAGAACAGTTCCCTTTTCCATAGTCTGAATGGTGTGGCCTTCTTCCTCCTCCTCCTTAATTATCCCACTGCAATCCATATCCTCGTCTTCTAGGAACAAATTCCTCAGCCCAGC
This sequence comes from Nicotiana attenuata, assembly GCF_001879085.1. NCBI lineage: Eukaryota > Viridiplantae > Streptophyta > Magnoliopsida > Solanales > Solanaceae > Nicotiana > Nicotiana attenuata. Next base: position 287,951 of record NW_017670890.1, on the reverse strand, counting down.
TAAAGCTTCTTCTTCTGCAGTTTCACATATTGTATCAGCCTGATGAAAAGTCTGACCCAGATGTGGCACTGGTTGCTCGAGAGGATAATAAGGACCACGCCATGGAGGCGACCAATCATCATACTCTTGCCATGTATACTAGTATCCGAGCCCGAAGATTGTACCATGACGCTTCAGCTGTATTGGTTTAGTAATGCCCTGGAGATTTTTCCCAAGCCCTTTGCCGGGTTCATACCCAGACCATGCCAGTATGCTTTCTATTTTGGTACTCCACCATTTGTCATTCCCAATTGCGTTGGCATGTTCAATGTGGTGATAAGTTTCTCCACCCAACCTTCTCCTATTCTCGATGACCAGGATAGTTTGACTGGTATAAATAGGGTTATTCCCATCTCCGTGAATGACTACTCCTGGTGGTTTCCATTCGAACTTCACGGCTTGGTGTAGTATGGAAGCCACAACCCCTGTGGCATGTATCCATGGTCGACCCAATAGAAGATTGTATGTAGCTGATATGTCAAGCACCTGAAATTCAACATCGAACCAAGTTGGCCCCATCTGCAGGCAAAGTTTAATCTCTCCAATTGTGGCCCTTTGAGACATATCAAAGGCTTTCACGTTCATACTTCCTGCCCGTATCTCGTGGAAATCTTTGCCCAATCTATTCAGAGTAGTTAAAGGACAAATATTGAGAATCGAGCCCCCATCTATTAGAACCCTGGCAATGAATTTGTCTTCGAACTGTACCGTGATATGTAGTGCCCTGTTGTGGCTTAACCCTTCAAGCGGTAGTTCATCCTCATGGAAGGTTATCTTATGACTCTCCAGCACTTGCTCATGTGCCTAGAATTGAAAATGAGTTCGTAGATGCACTGGCTACTTTGTCATCAATGATACAACATCCAGACAAGAATTTCATTGATCACGTCCCGGTAAAGATCCACAATCAACCAACTTACTGTGCTCATGTTGAAGAAGAAACGGATGGAAAACCTTGGTTCCACAACATCAAAGAATATTTGGCAAGAGGAGAATATATAGAGCAGGCACGCCACACTCAGATCCGCGGAGGCTATCCAATCATTTCTTCCAAAGCGAAGGAACCCTGTATCGGAGAACTCCTGATCTGGGACTGTTAAGGTGCTTTAAGGCAAAGGAAGCTTCCAGATTGCTCAAAGAAATACATGCCAGAACTTGTGGACCACATATGAATGGTTTTGTTCTAGCCAAGAAAATACACAGAGCAGGATACTTTTGGATGACCATGGAAAAGGATTGCATCTGGTACGTACAGAAATGCCACCAGTGCCAGGTACATGCAGACATGATATGGGTACCACCCAATGAGCTCAATGCAACAAGTGCTCCCTGGCCTTTTGTTGCATGGGGAATGGATGTCATCGGTCCGATCAAGCCCACTGCTTCAAACATGCACATGTTAATTTTAGTGGCCATTGACTACTTCAAAAAATGGGTAGAGGCCGCATCTTAGAAAGTTGTAACCAAGAAAGTTATCACGGACTTTGTCAAGGATCGTATTGTTTGCCGATTCGGAGTTCCTGAGTCCATTATCACTGATAATGCCGCCAATCTCAACAGTGACCTGATGAAAGCCATGTGCGAAACCTTCAAAATCAAGCACAAAAACTCTACAACATACAGACCTCAAATGAATGGAGCTGTGGAAGCTGCTAAAAAGAACATCAAGAAGATATTGAGGAAGATGGTAGAAAACCACAAACAATGGCACGAGAAGTTACCCTTTGCTCTATTGGGGTACCGCACTACAGTCCGCACATCAACTGGAGCAACCCCCTATTTACTGGTTTATGGTACCGAAGCTGTCATCCCAGTCGACGTAGAGATTCCTTCTTTAATGATCATACAGGAAGCCTAACTCAGCGATGCAGAGTGGATAAGGAACCGTTATGAACAACTGGCCCTTATATACGAAAAAAGAATGAACAAAGTATGTCACGGTCAGCTTTATCAGAACAGAATGTCCAGAGCTTTCAACAAAAGAGACAAACCAAGGCAATTCGTACCACGACAGTTGGTACCGAAGAAGATCTTCCCGCATCAAGATAAAGCCAAAGGGACAATCTCTCCCAACTGGCAGGGTCCTTACATGGTTCACCGGGTTCTAACAGGAGGAGCACTCACACTTGCAGAAATGGATGGAGAAGTTTGGCCGAAACAAATCAATTCAGACGCAGTCAAGAGATACAATGTTTAGACTGTTTACATTTCTTCATCTGATGTAACTGAACTACGCTTGACCAGATTCCCGTTTAAGAGGGGATACATAGGCAGTCCTGTGGGTTCAGTCATATCATAATAAAATTTTCATTTTCCCCCAAGAACCAGAAACTGGGGCAGAATTTTGAGGAGGACCCTCAAAATTTGGAGCAAGTCCAGCCGATGCCATCATATGCTAGAAAGTCAGAAATTGGTTAAGAAACTGAGGCAGAATTTTGAGAAGGATTCCCAAAATTCCGGAGAAGGTTCAACAAGTTTTGTCGCATGCAAACGGCCGAAGGATCAATTACCAAACTGGGGCAAAATTTTGAGGAGGACCCTCAAAATTCTGAAATAAGAAAGTTGTAATGTCTCGGAAATGTGTTACAATCACTAGTTCATCTAAAATTATTTGATATTTCACTAGGTTTCTGAAAAAATTACTCCATTTTTTATCAATAAATGCATATTTTGGAAAACTCTATTTCCGCGACAATCAGGCGTTACCCAGGGCAACTCAAACAAGGCCTCCAGAACGGAGCGGAGCAAAGCCAGCAAACGAAGGCACGAACAAACCTCCCCTTACAAAACTTACAATTTTTCTTTGGATGCAGGCATAGTGAACATAACATAAGTATTCACAGACATACACATACCAAAGTCCTAACGAGAAGGCCACCAAACGCAAATATATCTCCAGCTAAGAAATATTCTATTCTTATTTGTTCTCTGCATGAGGCTAAGCCCTCCTCCATATTGGCATAAGGCTAAGCATTGTCTTCTCTTTGCATCAGACTAAGCTCTATCTCAAGTCTTGCATGAGGCTAAGCTCTGCCTCCATATTTGCATAAGTCTAAGCATTGCATTCTCTTTCAATGAGACTAAGCCCTGTCTCAAGTCTTGCATGAGGCTAAGCCCTGCCTCCATATTTGCATAAGGCTATGCATTTCCTTCTCCTTGCATGAGACTAAGCTCTGTCTCAAATCTTGCATGAGGCTAAGCCCTGCCTCCATATTTGCATAAGGCTAAGCATTGCCTTCTCTTTGCATGAGACTAAGCTCTGTCTCAAATCCTGCATGAGGCTAAGCTCTGCCTCCATATTTGCATAAGGCTAAGCATTGCCTTCTCCTTGCATGAGACTAAGCTCTATCTCAAATCTTGCATGAGGCTAAGCCCTGCCTCCATATTTGCATAAGGCTAAGCGTCGCCTTCTCTTCGCATGAGACTAAGCCCTGTCTCAAATCTTGCATGAGGCTAAGCCCTGCCTCCATATTTGCATAAGGCTAAGTATTGCCTTCTCCTTGGGACAAAGCATTGTCCCTCCAGGCATAAATGTTGCTCTATTTTTGGCACTATCTTCTTCCCTCGTGCAGCTCTGCCCCAAACTCCGCATAAGACTAAGCTTTGTCTTTCTATCACTTTCAGTATCATATCTCTGCACTTCATGGGCTGACATATAGCCAACCTGTCCAAAGGCGTCATAGTCTGAATAGCCTGAAGACACCATGTCATGACCTGAGGATCTGCCAATACTTGCACATCATTATTCAAAGATGTCATGGTTCAAAGGCACCATCCTCATAGCCCGAGAATGTCATTTCATGGCCTGCGAATCTCCTATATCACAATTCATGGCCCAGGACATCATAGTCTAAGGACGTCATATGCACTATCCAAAGACGATCTTTCATGGTCAAAAGAGAATTTGCATCATCTATATACTCGCATGAATTGTGTTTTAAGTTTTGCAGGTAATCTAGGAGGTAACCGTTCTTCAAACAGGAGCAGCCTTTGCTCCGGTTTTCGCTCATGCCATTTTCACTTTGCCATTATAACCGATTCCCATCAATTACTCACCTTACTTTGTGATATCCAGATATATGACCTATAATCCCTTCGTTACACTCTTGACCCATAATCATAACTCTATCCGACGTCACCCTTCACAAAAGAACCTTTTGATGAAACAGGCTACCATTCCTATAACAACTCCATCGGCTTCATTCACCGTTGGGTCCAGAACTATACATGGCCTAATTCCTGTAAGACCAGGGATATGTAGGCAACTCAGAGACCAGGGTTCGGCCTCTATTTTCTTCAAAGCACACATTTGGTTAAAATCGGTCATCATTTCTTTACCCGAAAACTCTTTCATCCTTCCCGGGTAAAGAGGGGAAGCTGTTGATACCCAATTTTTCCCTTATATATTTTAAATATGCATAAGCACTTTCAAAGTATTGTGCATGCATTTACAAACACGTATAACTGTTTTACAATTTTTTCTACAATTTTTCAAGGCCCTAAATCCATTTATTTCTTCATTTTTTAATTACATAAATGTTCAAAACTATCCCTTATATTATTTTGTGATGATTTAATCATCTAACTTCATCATTTATGTTCATAAGAGTGGTCAAATATTTTAATTGCATTTTTTTCTAATTACATTTGCATTTTTAATACTATAATTGCATATTTTTGTCACGACCCAAGTTCGCCCTCCGTGAACTGTCGTGACGGCACCTAGTCTCTACGACTAGGTAAGCCTAAAAATTGCAAAAAAGAACCAAAATGCGGAGAAACTAATAAAAACTAAAGATAAACAAATATAGAAGTGTTTAAGATGCCGCTAGGCATATACGAATACAAGATATCAAAAACTGGACAATTCCCAAAACCTGGAATCTCATGAAATCACAAGCTATGAATACTACATTGTGCTCTAACTCCAAAATTTCTAAACAAAAGTAAATACAGAAGGGCTAATGCTATAAGAGAGAATGGAAAGGGACTCCTTGGACTGCGGACGCGGCAGATATACCTCGATGTCGCTGGTGAATCACCTCACCTCAAGAGTAGTAGGGCTGAGTCGAAATACCTGGATCTGCACATGAAAGGCATGCTCAGAAAGGGCATGAGTACACCGCAGCGGTACTCAGTAAGTGCCAAGCCTAACCTCGGTCGAGTAGTGACGAGGAACGTCAGGGCCCTTCTAATTATAGCTAAAAAATAAGATAAAACAGTATAGAATACGACAATATAATTAAATGCTAATATTATGAACTAACACAGGATAATAAAAAAAAACCTGCCTAGAGAGAGAAGCTGATTTTGGGCGATCTTGAGGCGACTAGAGAGAGAAACAGCTCCCATGGCCGCGCCGACCACTGCCTAGCCTTCAGTGAAGGTTGGGCAGTCGTCTTCTGATCCTAAGACAATCCCCCAAACAACTACTAACCCTAATCCAAACCAAAACTATGCAAAATTGTTCCAGCCTCAACCATTAAATTCTCCCATGCACGTGAACAGTGTAAACCTAAAACCAGTCGAGTTTTTACATGGAGAACCAATGGTGAGATGGAAGAAAACTGAGGTTAAACAATCAATAATCCAACAAGAATTGCATCTGGCAGTCCTGGGCAAGTTTTCATATGGCAAACCTGTGATCCAAGAATTGAGGAAGGCAATTCCAATTCAGTGTGAGCTCAAAGGATCATGTTATGTTGGTTTGATTGAAGATTCGCATGTTTTGATAAAGTTATCGTTAATGGAGGATTATATTCACTTTTTATCATAGCCAGCTTTTTATTTGAAAGCTCAAGGTGAATTCTGGCAGATGAGATGTACAAAGTGGAGTCCTTGGTGGTCTCCTGATGTTGAGACACCAATTGCCATTGCTTGGATATCTTTTCAGGATCTTCCTCCTAATTTTTTGGTAAGGACTTTGTCTTTTCGTTGGCTAATGCAGTAGGTAGACCATTGCATGTTGATTTGGCTACACAAAATGTCACAAGACCTAGTTGTGCTATGGTTAAGGTGGAGGTTAATCTACTTGCAACACTGCCCCAAAGGATATAGATCATTGAAGAAACTGATGAAATTGGACCTGAGGAATCGAAGTGGATCAAAATAAGGTATGACTACATGCCTAAGTATTGTAAGACATGCAAGAACAAGGCCATAGTGAGATGGAATGCTGGGTAATTCACCCAGAATTGCATAAAATTTCAGTGATGAGAGCAAGGAACAAGGCAAGGAGAAGATAATGGTGGTGAGTTCTGATGCTATATGCACAGCTGCACAGTCAACCAAGGTGTTATCAAGTGGAAAAGTGGTTGGAAAGCCTGCCAATAACAATGCTAAACAGGAATGGCTGCAAGCTAGGAAGAATAAATATCAAAGAGATAAAAGGGGTTACATTATTAATGAGGTAAAAGAGGACAACAAGGGCAAAGGGAAGCTTAAGGAGGAGGCAGTGGTGTCCAAAAACAAATTTGAAGCATTAGAAGTGGAGGAAGATGTTCAACCAATATTGACAATTATGGATGGCAATGTAGATGGTAAGGACAAGAATAAAAGAAAAGAGCAAGTATTTAAGGGAACTAGCAAGGACCAGCAGCAGGAAAGGAAGAAGAATGGAAGGGATCAATCTCCTAATCCTACTCTTAATGGGATTGGGGGAGGTGATTCAAGTAAGTCAACGGGCAAGGAAGGTGGAAATTCATCTCTAAATAAGGAAGAATTTGATTTGAGAAAAGTAGAAAAGGAAGCTGTAGAGAATGCAATTAAGGAAAGGGAAGCAGCTCTTATTCCTGTTGATACAAGGACGGATGTTGAAACTAGAAAGGAAAATACCATATATTGGGTGCATAGGAGATTTGGGACAAATAAGAAGGAATTAAGGCAGTGCAATGTGACTACCAATAAGTCATGGCAAGATATTCCTTCGCAAACTCATGAAGATTCCGGGCATATAGATGAACTCAATGAGGTTAATTCAGCTAAGACATTATGAAGTGAAAAAGTTGAGGTATTGGAGAATCACCACAGGGAGGAACAGGTGATAGGAGACAATGCAAAGAAGATTACCTCCCAAACTCAAAAAACTGGAATTACTGAAGATGCTACAGTAAACCCTAGCAGTTCCAAAACTAGGGTTGAGGAAAATTTGAATTCTGTGATGGATCAAGATGGGAAACAAATTGGAGATGGTAAAGGAGCATCTAGGGAAGCTGGAAATCTATGTAGGCCAGATCAAACAGCTCAGAGCAAGATAGAGGGCGATGGAACAGTAACTTCTGACAAAGCTGGGTTGAAGAAAGGACCTAATGAAGATGTTCTTATGAAGGTCATAGATGAGACAATGAGGTTAGAGCAACAGACAGGACGAGGGAAGAAGGGTGAATCCAATGGAACAGTAATCCCTGTGCAGGCAACTACAGTAAATCCTAGACTTGGCAATGTCTATGGGATGCAATTCAAATTGATACAGGCTGCTATTACTACCATAGAGCAGGCCTAGGAGAATGAATTGAGTAATGAACAGTTAGAGCAAGCAATTGTACCAAGAGAGTCTGGGGATCTAGAGGAGGTACCAATGGAGTCTGGAACTGATAAAATCATGCAATTACATCTCAATGTTCCATTAAGGACTCCACTTCAGCATCTGCATGATCGTGTTACACATAATGTGGTACCAATTGAAGAAGAAATCCTAGGCCAAAATACAATGGAGGATGAAGGAGATGATGAATCAACTGTTGACAATTTCAAGCAAGTGGCTAGGGAAGGGTACCTATCACCTACAGCCAGTGCTAAGGGAGGTAAGAAGACAAAGAAGAATCACAATAAAGAATCTGCTCAACCTACAACAATTATGCCCAGGAGGGCAGCCGCATTAACTAAATGATGATGATTAAGACACTCATTTGGAACATAAGGTCTGTGAAAACTCAACAGGCCTTTCCCGGAGTGATCAATATGAATAGGGAGCATAATTTTTGTGTAGTTGCATTGATGGAACCTTTACAAAAGAAATGATTCATTAATAGATAGAGAAGAAGGCTGAATATGGAGACTGCTTATGCAAATATTAATGGGCAAATATGGTTATTTTTTGATTCAGTAGTAGAATGGGAACTGGTGGAGGATACTGAACAACAAGTAAGTGTGAAAGTGTTTCATCATGAGTTGGGACAGCACATGATGATTACATTTGTCTATGCCAAATCTTCAGCAATGGAGAGACTACAATTGTGGGATCATTTGTACTATCTAGCAAGTGATATGGAGCTTCCATGGTTGGTAGGAGGAGATTTTAATGTAGTGTTGCATAAAGATGAGAAGATAGGGGGACTGCCTGTACATCCTCCTGAATATGAGAACTTTGCCTTTTGTGTAAACTCTTGTGGTTTGTTTGAACAAGGGTACAAAGGGAGTCCATTTACATGGTGGAATGGGAGACCTAATGCTCAGTGTATATTCAAGAGGCTGGATAGAATATTTGTGAATTTGCCTTTTCAGAATATGTTGCCTACTATTGAAGTGGAACACCTTATTAGAACTGGTTCAGATCATGCTCCTTTGCTGATGACTTGTGGTGAGCAAACTGTCAATTGTGTCAAGCCATTCAGATTTTTAAATTTCTGGATCTACATTCAAGGAGGTGGTGAAGCAGAATTGGGAAGCTGACTTCATAGGTGATCCTTTTCTTATATTCAAGCAAAAACTCAAGAAAGTAAAGGCAGCTCTATCAAAGAGGAGTAGGGACACTTTGGAGATATATTCAAGCAATTGGCTATACTGGAAGATATAGTTAAGGTCAAGGAGATGCTGTTTGAGGAGGAACCAACAATTGAAAATAGATTTGTACTACAAAAGGCTCGATTAGAGTTGAAGAAATATCTGAGCATAGAGGAGCAATATTGGAAGCAAAAGGCTGGTCTGAATTGGTTTGCTGAAGGGGACGGGAACACTAGCTTTTTTCACAATCATGTGAATGGAAAAAGAAAGAAGCTGCAATTGAAAAGGATCCAAAATTCTAGTGGGGTGTGGATCGAAAATCAAGAGCAAATGGCTGATGTTGCAGTGGAGTTCTATAGAAGACAGTTCTCTAATAAAGGTGATACTTCTAATTTCAGTTTATTAGATAATGTCCATCCATGGTTACATTGGAGCAGAATATGGAGTTAAGTAGGCTGCCAACATTTGAAGAAGTGAAAGGAGCTGTGTTTGAACTAAGTGGGGAAAGTGCTGGTGGTCCTGGTGGATTTACTGGTTTGTTCTATCAATCTTGCTGGGATATCGTTGGTAGAGACATACATAATATGGTAATGCACTTTTATGGGGGAGCAACACATCCAAAATCCATAACACACACTAATCTAGTCCTATTGCCAAAGAAGCTTAGAGTGGAGACTTTTTCTGACCTAAGACCTATCAGTTTGAGCAATTTTACTAACAAGGTGGTGTTTAGGGTGCTACATGACAAATTGGAGAAGTTTTTGCCATTACTGATATCTCCTAATCATTCTGGATTTGTGAAGGGTAGGAGTATCTTTGAGAACATATTATTGACACAAGAGATAGTGACAGATATAAGGCTAAGGGGCAAGCCAGCTAATGTGGTTATTAAGCTGGATATGGCTAAGGCTTATGACAGAGTTTCATGGAAATATTTGTTACATGCGTTGAGAAGAATGGGATTTTCATGGAAACAGATTTCATTAACATGGTTTAGAATTTGGTGTCAAACAATTGGTATTTTGTATTGGTGAATGGACAAGCTTCAGGATTTTTCAAGTCAACTAGAGGGGTAAAGCAAGGTGATCCCCTATCTCCAGCATTGTTCATACTATCAGCTGAGGTATTATCAAGATCATTAAACAAACTGTTTGATGATAAATCTTTTGTAGGGTTTGGGATGCCTAAATAGTCTGATCCTTTGAATCATCTAGCATATGCTGATGATACCATTATATTTGCATCTACTCATCCTCCATCTTTGAGCAAAATAATGAAAGTGTTGGGTGATTATGAGAAAGTGTCAGGTCAGATGATAAACAAAGCAAAGAGTTCCTACTACATGTTTGCTAAGGTGGCACATGGATTAGTTCAAGTAGTGGGGGATATTACTGGTTTCACAAGAGGTAAATTCCATTTCACATACCTTGGATGCCCTATTTTCTACACTAGAAGGAGGAAGGAGTATTATGAGGATTTTATCAAGAAGGTGAAAGCTAAGCTACACTCATGGAAAGGTAAGTTATTATCATTTGGGGGGAAACCAACACTCATATCTAGTGTGTTGCAAAGCATGCCAGTTCATATGCTCTTAGTTCTGGACCCTCCAAAGAACATTTTAGTACATATTCATAAGTTGTTTGCAAGGTTTTTCTGGAGTACAAAGGAGGAGGGAACAAGTAAGCACTGGTCTTCATGGCAAAATCTATGTTTACCCAAAGAAGAAGGGGGATTGGGGTTCAGATCTCTAAATGATGTCTCTAAGGCATTGTTTGCTATGCTTTGGTGGAAGTTTAGAACTATAAAGTCACTGTGGTCCAACTTCATGTGGAACAAATATTGTAAGAAGGAGCTGCCAACAGTAGTCCAGTTTAGAAAAGGATCCCATGTTTGGAAGCAAATGTTAAATGCTAGGGAGGATGTTGAGCATGAGATTCTATGGGAGTTGAAGAGTGGAACAACAAACATATGGCATTAGAATTGGACAGGTTTGGGAGCTCTATATCATGTACTTCCTGAAGATTTTCCTATCAATGAAGATCTACAAGATGTAGCAGAATTAAGACTGGAAGGAACATGGAATGAACATCTACTGGAACAAAACTTTACTGAGGAGATTGATGATCATGTCAGGTCTAATGTACATTATGAGGGCAGTGAGGAGCATTAGAACAAGCTATACTGGATGCCAACCTCTTCAGGTAAGTTCAGTGTGACTAGTGCTTGGCAAATTATAAGACTTAGATCAAATCCTAATCATGAATTCAAGCATATGTGGATAAAAGGGCTTCCTTTGAAGATATCTTTCTTCTTATGGAGACCATGGAGGGGGAAAATAGCTACTGATGATATTCGGAGGAGACAACGGCAGATGGTGATGTCTAGATGCTGGTGTTGTCAACAGCCACAAGAAGAAACTATACAACACATATTCCTCACAAGTGTTACTACCTCTAAAGTGTGGAATTTGTTCGTGGGAGCGGTAGGAATCACAGTGCCATTGGTGCAGTTGAAGCAAGTCATCAGACATTGGTGGAATGCACAGTGTTGTCCAAAACTAAAGCCACTATTTCAAGTAGTTCCAGCTATTATTACTTGGGATTTATGGAAGAAGAGAAATTCAGGAAAACATAGAGGTTCGGTTTCTACACATAGGGTAATCCATGAAGTTAATAGAACATTACATTATTTGGCAAAGGTAAGGTATGGTTGGCTACCTAATATTCCTATGTTATGGCTAGATATGATCCAGTATTTTGAAGGATACAAGCCTGTTATAATTACAAGGAGAGTTACTTGGAAGCTTCCTTTCCAAGGATGGTACAAATGCAATACAGATGGTGCATCAAGGGGTAATCCAGGCCCTAGCTCACTTGGATTCTGTGTGAGGAATGATGAAGGGGACCTATTTTATTCAAGGGCGGTTGACTTGGGGGAGACAAAAAATGTAGTAGCTGAGGCTAGGGCCATTGTTCAAGGGCTGGAATATTGTATTGAACATAACCTTCACCCTCTCATTTTGGAGACAGATTCATTAGTGATGAAGAAGGTGATTGAAGGGGAATGGGATCCTCCATGGACCATTATTCAGGATGTAAGGAAGATTAAGGAGATGATGGACAATTTCAATGTGATCATTCAGCATGTGTTCAGAGAAGGAAATGATGTGGCAGATTTTATAGCTAACATTGTATTTTCTTTTGCAAGTACATCAGAATTTCATTCATTCTCAGAACTGCCTAGTGCAGGGAGGAGGTTAATCAATCTTGACAAATCCCAAACTCCTAATCTGAGGGTCAGAATAGCAAAGAGGAGAGCACCAGATTAATGTTATCATATGGTCTGATTCTGCACCTATCTGCTTATCTCTTTTGGTTTGTTCTATACTGTGTGTTGTTAGGGTACATGTCAGTGGTATTAGCATGGTTACATGCTCATTCTGAAGGTACCTTGATAGTGGACAAGAGTTGTAAGAGAAGCAGGTTATGGATGGTGCATCATTACATTGTGATAAGAAGTCCAAATAAGAAAATACTGCCTGAACTTGTTCTTGTAAGTTTTTGGAGATTGGTATTACACTTCCCAGTGGTATCAGCATGGTTTCATGCTCATTCTGGGGTTGTGATGGCAATGTTCAGAAAGGGTCATGCCTCAATAGTTCTGGCAGTAGTAGTTAGTCTTTGTCTGATATGTTTAAGTAGGGCTACTGATAAGTACATGCTAAGAGATCAAAATGCAATGGTCTCACATGAGTACATAGCACACAAAAAGGAAGTTGAATGTGCACATTTGTTCCTTCATCTGTTGTATTTGTTTTACTTAGTATTTACATGCATATTGAGTTGTCATCTTTTAGTGGTATTAGTGTGTTTAAACACTCATTCTGGAGATGATAATGCAGTATGCATGACCTTAGTGTTGAGGGAGCAGATGGTAAACTTTCTGAATGGTTTCTACTTGAATGGAACTCATTGGATCAACATGAAAGATGGGGAGATTTTGCTGATTTCAATTGATTGGTGTAGTTGTTTGGAGTCCATATTTGCCTTTGGAATGCATACCCTGGTGCCTGGTGAGAACATTGGAGGTGCTGCTTGGTATTTGCCTTTGGCCATTGGATTCACTAACACTGACAGGAGATTGAATCATGCAGCTTTACACGTTGTAATAGCTAATACTTTTATTTATAGCTTATTAGCCTTTACAGTTGCTAGTAGCTTAGTACATTTTATATTTTGTTTTGGACATCTTGTATGTTTTCGACCTAATTTTGGGATTATATATATATATATATATATATTAGCCACTAGGCAGCATGCCTAGTGGTATATTTGCTAAAAAAACACAGGATAATAAGAATAAAACAACTAATATAGAGACATAAGTAATCACGGAAAGAACACATCTCTGCATAGAGATAACAACCGAGAATCTCCCAGGATAACGTCCTGTAGTCCCAAATATAAATATCCAGCGGATCTCCCGGGATACCGTCCCGTAGTCCAACTCATAGTGCGCGGGGATCTACCGGAATCCCGATCCGTAGTCCCAAATGTAAATACCCAGTACTGGGGGAATATACCGGGTGCAGTCCCCTAGTTCCAATATAAAAGTGCAGGGGGAGCTCCTGGAATACCAATCCGTAGTCCCAAAGTAAATAGGCAGGGGGGATCTCCCGGGATACCGTCGCGTAGTCCCAAAGTAAACACACAGCAGCAACACAAAGAATACTCAATTTAATTCAAATTTCATACCAAGGTAAAACAGGTATTTCTAACCTAGCATGCTGCACATAATCCCAATAAGGCAGTTTGAGCAAATAAAGCAATTAAGGCAGTTAGACATGCTTCCCTAAGCTAACAGCAGGCTTAAATTGCAAGTAGTATAAGCAGGAAAGGAAACACAACTAGAGTTACTTAATGAAAAGAGGATTTTCAACAATTAGCCGAAGTACGCACTCGTCATCTCAAGTACAAGGCATTTCAAATACCAAAAATACCAAATCCAAAGGGGAGTTCCCCCACACAAGGTTAGGAAAGCCACTTACCTCGAACCGGCTCAAAATCAACCCGAAACCACGCTCTTGCCACGAGTACTCGACTCCAAATGGCCCAAATATATTCAAAGCAATTGCATAATGTAAATAAAACTTCAAGTAACTGATTCCACTAATTAATTCTAATCTAATACGCGAAATTAGGAAAAAACTAACCAAAACGCCCCCCCGGGCCCACGTCTCGAAATCAGGTAAAATTTACAAATTCGGAATCCTCACACTCTCACGAGTTTAGTCATACCAAAAGTACCAAAATCAGACCTCAATTGGTCCCTCAAATCGCCACTCATAGCTCTCCAATTAATCAAGCCCTAACCCCTAATTTACCACTGATTTTCCTTCAAATTTCAAGCTTAGAATGATAAAAATCACCATAATAACGAGTTAAGGAACCAAGGACCTTACCTCAATGAATCCCTCTGAAAATCCCCCTTAAAAATGCTCCCCAAAGCTTCTTCCCGTTTGAAAAGAGATGAAAAATAGCTCAAATTCGCGAAGGGAGAAATATATATGTTCTGACCCAGCAAAACCGCATCTGCGGTCCAATTACCGCACCTACAGACCCGCACCTGCGGTCCCAGGCGCGCATCTGCGGTTCTTCACTTATCCGCCAGCCACCGCACCTGCGATGAATTTCTCGCACCTGCGCCTTCGCAGCTGCGCCCACATTTCCGCATATGCGGCTCCAGCGTTCCTTCCTCTTGGCCGCATCTGCGGCTTCCCTTTCGCTTCTGCAGGCTCGCACCTACGGTCTCCAAACCGCAGGTGCAGTCATGACAGCAAACTCAGCAGCTTCAGCTGCAAATTCCCAACTCCAAACTTCCCGTTAACCATCTGAAACCACCCCGACGCCGCCGGGACCTTAACCAAAAGCACAAACAAGTCATATACCACTATCCAAACTTATACAAATCTTCAAAACACCTCAAACAACATCGAATCAACTAATTAACATCAGATTCAAGCCTAAGAACTTCAAAACTCTCAAATTACACTTTCGATCAAAAAGTCTATCAAACCTCGTCCGAATGACCTGAAATTTTGCACACACGTCACATTCAACGCTACGGAGCTACTCCAACTCCCGGAATTCCATTCCAACCCCAATATCAAAATCTCACAATCGAACCGGAAACTTCAAAAATTCAACTTTCGGCATTTCAAGCCTAAATGAGCTCCGGACTTCCAAAACACAATCCGAACACGCTCCTAAACCCGAAATCACCCAGCGGAGCTAATGGAACCAGAAAAATTCCATTTTGAGGTCGTCTTCACACTGTTCCGACTACGGTCCAAATTCTAAATCTTAAGCTCTCATATAGGGACTAAGTGTCCCACAACTCTTCGTAACTCCAAATAAATCCTCCCGGCAACTCACAATAGCATAAACAAACACGGGGAATGCAGTTAATAAGGGATCGGGGCGTTAATTCTTAAAACGACCGGCCGGGTCGTTACATCCTCCCACACTTAAACATTCGTTCATCCTCGAACGAGCATAGGGACATACCTGAAGTAGTGAAAAGATGAGGGTAATGGCTGCGTATATCCTACTCGGTCTCCCAAGTCATCTCCTCGACCGGCTGACCCTGCCACTGAACCTTCACTGATGCAATATTCTTTGACCTCAGCTTCCGAACCTGCCTGTCCTATATCGCCACTAGCTCCTCAACGTAAGATAGATCCTTGTCCAACAAGATTGAACTGAAATCCAACACGTGTGACGAATCATCGTGATACCTCCGGAGCATCGAAACATGAAATACCGGATGAACTCCTGCCAAGATAGGAGGTAAGGCAAGCTCATAAGCAACCTCCCCAACACGCCTCAATATCTCAAAGGGCCAATAAACCTCGGACTCAACTTCCCTTTCTTCCTAAATCTCATAACGCCCTTCATAGGCGAAACCCGAAGTAGAACCCGCTCTCAAACCATATAGGAAACATCACGAACCTTCCGGTCCGCATAACTCTTCTGTCTGGGCTGTGCGAAGTATATCCTGAATCACCTTAACCTTCTCCAAAGCATCCTGTACCAAGCCTGTGCCCAATAATCTAGCCTCTCCCGGCTCGAACCAACCCACTAGAGATCTACACCGCCTACCATATAATGCCTCATAAGGTACCATCTGAATGTTGGAATGATAAAAGTTGTTGTAGGCAAACTCCGCCAATGGCAAGAACTGATCCCAAGACCCTCCAAACTCAATCACGCATGCACGAAGCATATCCTCAAGAATCTGAATAGTGCGCTCGGACTGTCCGTCCGTCTGAGGGTGAAATGTTGTGCTCAACTCCACCCGAGTACCTAACTCATGTTGTACGCCCCTCCAAAACCGTGATGTGAACTGAGTACCTCTATCTGAAATGATGGAAACTGGAATACCATGCAGACGAACAATCTCCGGGATATAAATCTCCACCAGCCGCTCCGAAGGATAGGTAGTACACACAGGAATGAAATGCGCGGACTTGGTCAGCCGATCCACAATCACCCAAATGGCATCGAACTTCCTCAAAGTACGTGGGAGCCCAGTTATGAAGTCGATTGTGATCCGCTCCCACTTCCACTCCGGAATCTCCATCTGCTGAAGCAACCCACCCGGCCTCCGGTGCTCATACTTTACCTACTGATAAATGAGGCACCGAGCTACAAACCCAACTATATCTTTCTTCATCTGCCTCCACCAATAGTGCTGCCTCAAATCCTGGTACATCTTTGCGGTACCCGGAAGGATGGAATACCGCAAACTGTGGGCCTCCTCTAGAATCAACTCTCGAAGCCCATCAACATTGGGCACACAAACTCGACCTTGCCTCCCTAATACCCCGTCATCACCAATGGTCACATCTTTAGCATCGCCATGCAAAAACTTGTCCTTGAGGACAAGCAAATGAGGGTCATCAAGCTGACGCTCTCGGATACGATCAAACAAGGAAGACTGAGAAACCACACAAGCAAGGACCCGACTAGGCTCCGAAAGATCCAATCTCACAAACTGACTGGCTAAGGCCTGAACATCCATCGCCATGGGCCTCTCTGCTGCTGGTAAATAAGCCAAACTCACCAAACTCTCCACCCGGCGACTCAAAGCATCGGCCACCACATTGGCCTTGCCCGGGTGATACAAAATAGTGATATCATAGTCCTTCAGCAGCTCTAACCACCTCCTCTGATGCAAATTAAGGTCCTTCTGCTTGAACAGATGCTGAAAACTCCGGTGATCAGTATAAATCTCACAAGGCACACCGTACAAATAGTGACGCCAGATCTTCAAGGCGTGAACAATAGCAGCTAACTCGAGATCATGGATAGGACAATTCTTCTCATGTACCTTCAACTGTCTGGACGCGTAGGCAATCACCCTATCGTCCTGCATCAATACCGCTCCAAGGCCAACCCTCGAGGCATCACAATAGATAGTATAAGACCCCAAACCCGTAGGCAATATCAAAACTGGGGCTGTAGTCAAAGCTGTCTTGAGCTTCTCAAAACTCTCCCCACACTCTTCCGTACACTGAAACGGAGCACCCTTCTGGGTCGGCCTGGCCATAGGCACTGCAATAGATGAACATCCCTGAACAAATCGACAATAATAACCCTCCAAGCCAAGAAAACTACGGATCTCTATAGCTGAGGATGTTCTGGGCCAACTCTGCACTGCTTCCACTTACTTCGGATCCACCTTTATCACCTCACTAGATACCACCTGACCCAAGAAAGCCACGGAATCCAACCAGAACTCACATTTCGAGAACTTATCACATAACTTCTTATCTCTCAAAGCCTGAACCACTGTCCTCAAGTGTTGCTCATGATCTTCTCGACTCCCAGAATATACCAGAATGTCATCAAAAAAAACAATGACGAATGAGTCAAGATATGGCCGGAATAAACTGTGCATGAAATGCATGAAGGCTGCTGGGGCATTGGTCAGCCCAAATTACATAAAAAGGAACTCGTAATGACCATACCGAGTCCTGAATGCAGTTTTCGGGATATCTGGCTTCCGAATCGTCAACTGATGATAGCCTAAACGCAAGTCAATCTTAGAAAACACACAAGCTCTCTGTAACTTATCAAACAATTCATCAATACGAGGCAAAGGATAATGGTTCTTCACTGTAAACTTGTTCAACTAGCGATAATCAATACACATACGCATAGAACCATCCTTTTTCTTCACAAACAAGACATGAGCACCCTAAAGTGACACGCTGGGCCGAATGAAACCCTTATCAAGCAATTCCTGTAACTGCTCCTTCAACTCCTTCAACTCAGGAGGAGCCATACGGTATAGAGGAATAGAAATGGGCTGAGTGCCCGGCAATAGATCAAAGCCAAAATCATTATCTCTATCGGGCGGCATGCCTGGAAGGTCGGCTGGAAACACATCAGTGAAATCCCGTACTACTGGGACTAAATCAACTGTAGGGGTATGAATACTGACATCTCTCACATAAGCTAGATACGCGTCACACCCCTTCTGAACCATACGCTGAGCCTTAAGGAATGAAATAACTCTACTAGAAGTATGATCTAAAGTGCCCCTCCACTCTAAACAGTGATACACCTGGCATAGCCAGCATCACGGTTTTTGCCTGACAATCAAGAATAGCATAATGGGGCGACAACCAGTCCATGCCCAGAATAACATCGAAGTCTACCATGCTGAGCAATAAGAAATCGGCTCTAGTCTCAAAACCACTAAGAGCAATCAAACACAACCGATAAACGCAGTCCACGACAAGAGAATCCCCAATAGGAGTAGAAACATAAACAGGAGAAATCAAAGAATCCTAAGATACGCCCAAATACGGGGCAAAATAAGAGGACACATAAGAATAAGTGGAGCCTGGATCGAATGGAACCGATGCATCTCTATGACAGACCAGGATAGTACCTATGATGACAGAATCAGAGGCGACAACCTCAGTACGGGAAGGAAGGGCATAATATCTGGACTGGCCTCCCCCTTTGGGGCGACCTCTACCTCCCCGACCTCCACTCTAGCTGGCTGAGCAGGTGGGGTAGCAATTGGAGCTGTAACCATAGCCTAAGAACTCTGTGGGGCACGCTGTGGCTGAGAAGTCTGTGGAGGTGCACCCTTCATATGTCTGGGGCAATCCCTCACCATATGGCATGTGTCACCACACTAGGAACAAGCTCTAGGAGGATGTGGTGGCTGTGACTGGCTCGGGTCAGGTCTGCTGAACTGACCACTGGAAGCACCCCGCGCAAGAGGCGCACTAGATACTGGAGGTGCATAATAAGGCTCCTGAGGTCTGGGAGGAGCTAGAATGCCACTGGCTGCTAGAAGAGCTGAATGAACGGGGCGACTCATGACGAGCTGAAGTTGGGGCACGGGCACCAGAATAGTGACCCGACACTCGAGACCTCTTGGCCTCCCTCTCCTCTCTGTCCCAAGCATGCATACCCTCTACTCTCCTAGCTATGCTCACCACCTGCTGATAAGAAACATCCATCTCCAACTACCGAGTCATACTAGACCTGATGCTGGGAATGAGCCCCTTAATAAACCGGCGAACCTTCTCGCGAATAGTAGAAACCAAAGTTGGTGCAAGTCTAACCAAATTGGTGAAACGGACAACATACTCCAAGAAAGTCATAGTACCCTGGCGCAAATGCTCAAACTCTGTGCGCCAAGAGTCCCTGAGACTCTAGGGAACATACTCTCTCGTGAACATATCTAAAAATCGAGCCCATGTCAGGGAATCTACCTCATCCGGACTGTCTAACTTATAAGCACGCCACTACTGATCGGCGGCACCTCGAAGCTGGAAGGTAGTGAAGGAAACCCCGCTCGATCCTGATATACCCATGGTACGGAGGATACGGTAGCACTCCTCTAGAAATCCCAGAGCATCATCTGAGGCTAGTCCACTCAATGTAGGAGGCTGATACTTCTTAAACCTCTCAAGCCTCTTCTGATCCTCCTCTGAAGCTACTGCCCTCTCCTCGAGCTGAGCTGGGGCTACAGGCTGTACAGGAATAATCTCTGGGACCTGATCAACATGCACTCGCAGCTCCGAAGTGCGGGCGGCAGGAGTCTGTGCTCCTCCCCCGGCTTGGGATGTAGCTGCAGCAAGGGGAAGCAACCCTGCCTGAGCTAGAGTGGTGTACATAGTAATAAACTGTACCAGAGTCTCTTGGAGTGCTGGAGTAGCAGTAGCAGTAGGCGTATCAGGTATCTGGAATCCAGCTGGAACTGCTGGTGGCAGCTCACGTGGGTGCTCTCTCTGCACTACGTGCGCGTCCTCGGCCTCTACCGTGGCCCTGACCACTAACGGCTCCAGTAGGGGGCGCGGGTGTCTGATCATCTCGGGTAGCATGTGTCCTCACCATCTGTGAGAGATTAGAAGACAGAAGTTTAGAATTGTGATATCAAGAATCTCGCACGACAAGGAAATCAAATGAGACTCTAATAAACCAGCTTGTGATTCATGACTCCTATGAACCTAGAGCTCTGGTACCAACTTGTCACGACCCAAGTTCGCCCTCCGTGAACTGTCGTGATGGCACCTAGTCTCTACTACTAGGTAAGCCTAAAAATTGCGGAAAAAGAACCAAAATGCGGAGAAACTAATAAAAACTGAAGATAAACAAATATAGAAGTGATTAAGATGCCGCTCGACATATACCAATACAAGATCTCAAAAACTGGACAATTCCCAAAACCCGGAGTCTCATGAAATCACAAGCTATGAATACTACATTGTGCTCTAACTCCAGAATGTCTAAACAAAAGTAAATACAGAAGGGCTAATACGATAAGAGAGAATGGAAAGGGACTCCTCGGTCAGCAGACACGGTAGATATACCTCAAAGTCTCTGGTGAATCACCTCGCCTCAAGAGTAGTAGGGCTGAGTCGGAATACCTGGATCTGCACATGAAAAACATGTGCAGAAAGGGCATGAGTACACCACAGCGGTACTCAGTAAGTGCCAAGCCTAACCTCAGTCGAGTAGTGACGAGGAAGGTCAGGGCCCTACTGATTATAGCTAAAAAATAAGATAAAACAGTATAGAATATGACAATATAATTAAATGCTAACAGTATGAACTAACACAGGATAATAAGAATAACAACAACTAATATAGAGACAGAAGTAATCACGGAAAGAACACAGCTCAGCATAGAGATAACAACTGGGAATCTCCAAGGATACCGTCCTGTAGTCCCAAATATAAATATCCAGTGGATCTCCCAGGATATCGTCCCGTAGTCCAACTCATAGCGCACGGGGATCTACCGGAATCCCGATCCGTAGTCCCAAATGTAAATACCCAGTACTGGGGAAATCTACCGGGTGCAGTCCCGTAGTTCCAATATAAAAGTGCAGGGGGATCTCCCGGGATACCGTCCCGTAGTCCCAAAGTAAACACACAGCAGCAACACGAAGAATACTCAATTGAATTCAAATTTCATACCAAGGTAAAATAGGTATTTCTAACCTAGCATGCTGCACATAATCCCAATAAGGCAGTTTGAGCAAATAAAGAATTAAGGCANNCCCCCCCCCCCCGGTCCTACGTCTCAAAATCGGGTAAAATTTACAAATTCGGAATCCTCACACTCTCACGAGTTTAGTCATACCAAAAGTACCAATATCGAACCTTAATTGGTCCCTCCAATTACCACTCAAATCTCTCTAATTAATCAAGCCCTAACCCCTAATTTACCAATGATTTTCCTTCAAATTTCATGCTTAGAATGATAAAAATCACCAATAACGAGTTTAGGAACCAAGTACCTTACCTCAATGAATTCCTCTGAAAATCCCCCTTGAAAATACTCCCCAAAGCTTCTTCCCGTTTGAAAGGAGATGAAAACTATCTCAAATTCGCGAAGGGCAAAATATATATTTTCTGACCTAGTAAAACCGCATCTGCTGTCCAATTACCGCACCTGTGGTCCCAGGCGTGCATCTGCGGTCCTTCACTTATCCGCCAGCCACCACACCTGCGATGAATTTCTCGCACCTGTGCCTTCAAAATTCAACTTTCGGCATTTCAAGACTAAATGAGCTACGGACTTCCAAAACACAATCAGAATATGCTCTTAAACCCGAAATCACCCAACGGAGCTAACGGAACCAACGGAATTCCATTTCGAGGTCGTCTTCATACTGTTCCGGCTGCGGTCCGAATTCTAAAACTTAAGCTCTCATTTAGGGACTAAGTGTTCCACAACTCTGCGAAACTCCAAATAAATCCTCCTGGTAACTCACAATAGCAGAAAAAAACACGGGGAATGCAGTTAAAGGGTGATCGGAGCGTTCATTCTTAAAACAACCGGCCGAATCGTTACAATCTTGCAAAAATTGCCCCTACATATGCATAATTACATTATCTATACAGAAAATGACCTTTTAAATTTTTTATAATATAGAATAATTATTTTCAATCACCTTCACGCTTGAAAATCATTTTTTATAATTTAATTAGCTATTTTTAAAATTATTTTATTTAGTAAAATGGGTATTTAACAAATAGCCCCTAATCTACACCCAAAATCGGAACCCCTCCAATTTAATTAACCCAATTCCAATTCAAAACAACCCTAACCCAATTAAAATCCTACCCGACCCAGACCCCTTCTCATCCTGGTCGTTGATCTTTGAGATCAACGACCCCTATTCCTTCATACCATTTTTAACCCAAATGACCCCCCTAACCTAACTCATTTGTTACACTCCGCCGCCCTTGAATCTCTCAACCCGTCCGCTTCTCTCTCAATCACCCCTAACCCTAATCATCGTCACCGGCAAAAACTCCCATCTATGGAGTATGTGTATATTCTCTGGCTCCTACCGGCCTTCTATACCCTCAGGTTGTTGATTGCATGGGTTCTTAGAAGAATCTCAGGGAGATTCAACTTGATTGTTTGCCCCAAATTCGTTTCCAGGCATGTCTAGGGCCATTGTCGTTTGTGAGTACTGATCTCCTCTTATTTTTAGTTCGAATCTTTGGTCTCTGACCGAGTTTTCTTCATCTTTACTATTTTTTGAAAACCCTTGTTCCATGACCACTGGGTCTGTTCAGTTCCTCGTAGATCTGAAGTGTTCTGAGTTCTATTTGGTAATTTTTCCTCAAAAATCTTTTGTTTTACTAATGTTATTTCGATCCCGTTATTTTCTGAAACTTAGGGTTCGTCCCAGGTTTTCTTCAAAAGATTTTTTTACTTCCAAGTGTTTAAGCTAATGATTTCTATACATGTTTGATTAATTTTCGTGTATATGCTTAAACCTTAGATGTTCCTATTTGTGACACTGATTTCTTCAATTTTTCTGTTATTGTGTTTACTTCGGTGAACCAGTTGTGTTGACTAACTCTATTTTTTGTTTTGAACAATTTTCTGTCAAAACCGGTATTCTTTGGATTTCCTTTTTTACTTAATTGATTTCTATTAGGGATTTGAACCAATTTTTCCCGTTAAAATCAATATTCTTTGGGATATTTACTTACTTTTCTTATTTGTGGCCTGTAATTAGTGTTACTTGCTTTATTCCAGTTGATTAGTTAATTTATGGTCAATTTACAATTTGTTACCTTATTTATGCCCCAATCAGGGCTGGTAATGGATTCCCTTTCTACTGATATGACCTTCCCGGATCTGTTTGTGCGAATTAATGGGGATTAGCCCCAATTAACTGATTGATTATACTTACCTACTTTATTTATGAACCCTAAATCAATCTTTTACCTTATTTGTTTCATCTCCCTAAGTGCTATATATACACTCTCATTCTGATTCTTAAACACAAAAAAAGTTCACAAACACACTCACACCCAAATTTTGCTCTCATCTCTCTCTGCTACTTGTGTTCATTGCTTGTCTAGCCGACTGAAAGCCAAGACTAGACTGTTGAATCCTGCCTACTTTACCTTCTGCTTCTGCTTCCTTAACTGGTATGCTCCCACTATTGCCATTCAACTAAACCTAAGTGTTTTTCTTACAATAGAATGTCTTTCTTCTGAACATGTATGCTTTCCTATTCAGCATGGCTACTGCTATTTAATTCAACTATGTGGCATGTCATCAGCATGTCTACTTTTAATTTGATCCATGTGCTTCATGATTATTGTTCTCAATCAGTATGTTCACTGTTGATCAATTAGACTCTATCCTTACTGCTATTCAATTTGACCTATGTGTTTCCTTCTAATCAGCATGCCTTTCTTTTGTTTAAACAAACCTATGTGTTCACTGCAATAAGCATGTATACTTTTGTTCAACCTATGTGTTTATTACAGTAGCATGTCTACTTTGTCTGATTGAATCTATGTGTGTCATGCCCTCAATCTATTTATTCCTATTTTAGCTAGACCTATGTGCTTCCATATGAACTGGACCCATGTCTGTTTCTTCTCCACTAGCATGTTCTTTCTATCTTATGTTCACCTTTGACCAACATTGCTCCTAAGCCCTGCTATCCCTTTGCATGTGACTGTATGCTCATCTAGTAACAGTTAACAAACTAAGTTGAATGTGAATCTTTTCTTTGACGTTTTATGACTATGTACTGTGTGCTTTTGGTTTGCTGAACCTTTGTTCAGAATGTTTCCTAAACTGTTTTTCACTCCTGATATGTCTTTACCTCTAAACTGTTTCACACTTCTAACATGTTTTCACTTCTGAAACTATTCACTCTTAAAATGTTTTCCCCTACTAAACTATGCTCACCTCTGAACTGTTTTACTTCTGGACTGTTACTTAAAACTGTTTTCCACTCTTGCAAGCACTATCTTCCACTCCTACTCTTAGAATACTTAGGATCCTACCCCTCCAGTGTGTGTACTGCCTAAGAGTACATGAGATTCCTCCGAACTCTGGCACACTGGGGCTGGCTTCTCCACACTGCACAAATAACTACTTCTCTTTAAAAGGATCTTGGTGAGAGCATTGCCCGGGGTCCCTGAGGCCCTTGGGAACTTTGACACATCGGTATACCCTCTTTTGGACACCATGAGACTATGTCACTTTGGACTGTTTTAAGGCCTGGTTTTTCCAGGTTCACGTTGGGCCTGTTCAGGCTCCCTATAGCATAGCTTGGTTTATCCTGTAATTCATTTGCTTTATGGTCTGTAATAATTCTTGTAAACAGATATAGGGGAAATTAGTAAAAATGGAGGGATTCTTATATAATTTTTAGGGGGAAATTGGGTAGAATCATGCCCTTAGATTATTATTGACTATTTGCATGCATTAGAGCTCGTGTTCTTGGGATCATTTCTTGCATTAGATACCATGCCTATAGGTTATTGCAATGTCTGTTATTTAGATACCATGCTTGTAAGTTATCGCAGTGTTTGTTCATTTAGATTCCATGCCTATAGGGTTTGAAAAATCAATCCTGCATTCTAGATACCATGCCTGTAGGGTTTAAAAATCAATTTTGCATTTTAGACACCATGCCTATAAGTTTAAAATCAGTCTTTGCATGTCGACAAAGTTTAAATTAGTTTTCTGCATGTCAATGAGGTTCTTAGGCAAATTACTGCATTTAGATGCTATTCCTATAGGATTTTTAAAACAAATTTCTGCATTCTATAAGTCTAAAATCAGTTATTACGCCTAGACAGCATGCCTATAGGATCCAAACTGCCTGCTTAAAGTTGTTTACTGGTTTACTGCACTCCTGATTAATGACTAGATACCATGTTCATAGGACATCACTGTTATACGCCTAGGCAAGCCGTAGGGTGACCGAAATCCTGTAAAACTGTACTTTGGTTATTTGTGAATTATCCAGCAAGCCCTAAAATCAGTAGGCAAACTGATTAGGTCTCTATTGCCTCACTTTAACACGATGTTGCATACATTCTATTTGCTCACCTAGATATCCTGCTCTAGGACCTTTTGAAATATCTGAAATCTTGTTGTTGAACGTGCTGTTGTTTGCTAATTCGTGGAGGTAAATGTGAGCCCCCTTAATTGTTCTTTACTTGACAGTCCTTATTGTTTTGATTGTCGACTAGATTTTTCTCCTTTATGTACCTTAGGAGAGTCTAGAACTTCCTAAATTAGAGGTCCTAAATACCTCCAGGGCCATAAGGAAGGGACGGGTAATACAGCATTAGTTTGTTTAACTAAAATCGCTTATATAACCACTAAGGGGAGGGTGATTGGGTAGTAAAGGATATGATGACCTGTGCGCTAATGCCACGTGTAACCCCTCTAGTTGAGGAAGGTTTACCGGGTATTTTACAGATGTGATCTTGTAGGCTAAAAAACCTACGACCCCTTTTACCCCTTGTTTTAAATATAATACCAATTTGTCTAATTTGGTTTATCTGTTTAAAAAACTAATTCACATAATTTGAGTTCGGCCGGGACCCACCGTTGTGGATCGTGAAAGGTGCCTAACACCTACCCCTCAAGGTTATTTCGAGCCCTTACCCTATCTCTGGTAATGCAAACTGGTTTTACAAGTTACTTGCTTTAGGTGCGCTAACGCACCTTAAACATGTTAGGTGGTGACTCTTCAAATTCAAATACCCAATTCCCGAAAGGAAATGAGTTGCTCCCAATGAATGTCGAAACTCGGACTCCGCGAGGAAAAAGGGGGCGCAACAGTAATGGCACCTAGTCTCTAAGACTAGGAGATTACTTACAATAATGTAAAGCAATTTAACAATGTCAATTTGAAACATAGTCTTATATAAATACCGAAATAAAAGCGAAATAGGCCTACGCGGCAATAATCATAACAACCTCCCAAGATGTGGTAATATAGAGTCACGAACTCTAGCTGAATACATGGAATGATCTAAAAGATCGAAATACAATACTATTCAAATAACAAGCTGACAGTATAATGTAAGGAAAGGACTCCAAGGGACTATGACAATCAAGCAGCTCTACCTTGAATCCTCGCGGTCGACAAGCTAACTCAGCTCGAGTTCGATATCTCCAATACCTCGCTCTAGATAAAAATGTGCGGAGGTATAGTATGAGTACACCACGGTCAGTATCCAATAAGTATCAAGACTAACCTCGGTGGAGTAGTGACCAGGTACAAGTCAAGACAGCGACTAGACAATATAACTTGTGTAGTATAGAAGTTTAAAGCTAATAATGGAAAGCATGAATCAATAAATGGAAACAAGAATCAACATGTGATATAAATAGTAAAGCAATAAGAACACCGTGAAAGTACTGTTGAAACCAAATAAGAACACAAATGACAACCAATTAATCAAGTCGTTCTACCACACGTTTTGTAACGAAATTACTCTAAGATACCTCATCTCATAATCACAAGACATGTCAACCCACCATCGTATGCTCACGGTACCTTGTTCCCACACTTCAAACCACAACCGCATGGATAACTCACGTGCCAATATCTTAATTTGCCCGGCATTATCACAGGCTCACATTCACAATCTGCCCGGCGTGGTCACAGGCTCAAATCAACATGAAATTGGAAAATACACGAACATGTAGGCATGATCAATAAATGTCACGTTTCATAATCCTGAGTGAGTATAAGTGGCATGCTACGGTGTATGCTTGTGCGGACGTACAACTGTAGCCCAAGTAAACAAGTAGTACCAAAGACATCGAGTAGCTCATAGAGGACACACAACAAGTCACTTAAGGTGTATGACATACACAAGGAAAATCACACCATCACACGAATATCACCAAACAAATGTCCCCAAGACATCACACATCAACCCTGACATTGCCACCCTTATCTCCCCGATAGCCACCCGTATCACTCCGCCCTACAATATCATTAGCCACCCGTATCACTCCGCCTAACAATATCATTAGCCACTCATATCACTCTTCCCTGGCAATATCATTAGCCACCTGTATCACTCTGTATAATAGCCACCCTTATCGCTTCGCCCAAAAAATAACACAATAGCCACCCATATCACTCCGTACATTCAACAACAGTGAGATGCCACCCTTATCCCCCGCATAACAACAATGGTGAAATGCTACCCTTATACTCCGCATAACAATAACCAAACCACACAACAATCACTACTGTAAAATGAGCCTATGGCAACAGCCGCAAAACCGTTGCAACAGACAGGTAAATCGTTGCCATAGAGTTATTGGAACGGTTTAGCAACCATTACATACGCCGGCGTTCCAATAGATCTAGAGTAACGGTTCGTGCAATGGTTATCAAAATCGTTGCTCGAGGGCTATCTATCGCAACGATTTTTCCTCTGTCTGAAGCAACGAGTATTCTTTCCAGTAGCAACGGTTAAAAACTGTTACCATAGAGTATACAACGCCTGAAAATTGTTACCATATTATTTACTACAACGGTTATAAACTGTTAGCATATCATTTATTGCAACGGTTATGTAAGCTATTACAACATTTATTTACTAATATTCTAACGGTTTCATTACGCTACTGTAACGGTTTTATTCCTATTACAACGGTTTTAACTACCAATTGCATCAGTTTGTCGCACATTTTGGAACGATTTGCAAGACCTATTGGAACGGTTTGCATGATTATTGCAACAGTTCTATTAGACTATTATGCGCTGGTTGTAAATGAATATTTACATATATAAAAATTTGTAATAACCTGAAATTTATATAAATAAAAAAATAAAACACTTCATAATCTATATTGTCGAATAAGCTAATATATCCATAAAATCAAAATGTTTTAACCCAATCACATAAGTTATACATTTCAACACTTCAAGAGTTAGAGTAATTTCAAATGTTAATAACAAAAGATTCCTAGAACATGGACAACAATTCAAAGTTCTTAAGTAAGGTCTAGATCTTCACAATCTCCATCTTCCCCTTCTTCAATTTCTCGACCTACGAAATACAATAAATAAAGTCATTATCCTTCGAGGGTTGGTTTATTATCAAGAGAAGAAGAGATCGGTACTGATTCATGTTCACTTTCAAGTAGAGCTCAAACCTATTGGGAACCAGAATCTCCTATCAGTACAAAAGCATCCTGAGAACAAAATTAACTTCAGATAACACAACAACAACATCAGCTTTATCAACAGATGTCAAGTGATAATAATCCAAGAACTGGAAATTTACAAACTAAACTAGTTTCCCTGGACTTCCAAGTTTCACCAGCAAGATTAGTCTCAAAATAATCACCACCCAAAACAAGCTGCTAACAACTACCATTGCATTTAACATCCTAACGCCCTATTAGAGCAAACATAACGTAAATAAATTCTAATCTTCAAGAAGCTATATAACTGAACATAAAGCAGGAAAGCAGGATGCCAAAACATTATAGTCATAAACAACAACAACAACAACAACAACAACAACAGTAAACCCAGTGTAATCCCATAAGTGGGATCAGGGAGGGTAGTGTTTACGTAGACCTTACTCCTATCTTATAAAAGTAGAGAGGTTGTTTCTGATAGACCCTCGGCTCAAGGAACAGTAAAAATAAAGCAACAAACACTATAGTCATACACCAAAGTCTAATTTTGCGAAGAGTAGGTCTAAGAGGAGCATTATACATGCTCAGTTCACAACTTCACATCAATGTACATATAAAACTACAACTAATTGGTTACTTGAAACAAGAGGTCGCAAAAATACTAAGGAATCAAATAGTAAATATGTGATAGGTTACATATGGTACAACAGACAATTTTTTTGGGTTTACCTGCTACAGTTGAGTGGAAAAAGTTGACCACTTACTAGTAAGAATAAGTCTTAACCTAAGATAGAATCATGAATTACTAGTAAGAATAGAAATGATTGGGTCTGCAATACTTTTTACAAAGAGCACTTCACTTTATCCATAGTCGGATTGTCCTGCTGCCATTATCAGTAAAGGATACCTTTTTTTCCCTATTTTCTCCATACATCAATAAAACATATCTGGGGAAGAATAAGGGAAACAATTCGCAGGATCATCCAATGCATGGAAAACAATCTTGGTTTTAGATTCTGGTGAGTATTTACAGAATGGGGTCTGAGAGAAATATTGGTAAAGCTGAAATCTTTAAAGGTACGACTAAACATTACTGAACTATTCACCTTCAACATAACAAAATCTCTCTAAAAATTACACACCTTCACAACATAAATTGCCCATACAATCAAGAATCTAAGAAAGAAAGAAACAAAGAAAAGAAGGGGTGTAACATTTGGAGTACGTACTGACCTTGATTATTACTCCCAGTAGATAGACGATTGATAAGTTGCACAGCAGTGAAAGCTAGCATGCTGGGATCAACCTGTATATTTGGATTCAGATGCTTAAGTTGTGAAATGATGTTAACTGCAACTTGTAGTTCCATGGCATCTTTTTGTGCGTTAAACTTTTCCTGCATCCTTTGCCCCATCCTTTCTTCCATTTCCTCCAATTTTCGCTGCATTATCTCATCAGTCGAACTTAAAGGAGGTCCAAAATCTCCCCTTTTTCTTTTTAAGGAAGTCTTGGTAACCCCACGTCCATACAATCTTAGGTGACCTGGATGCTCGGGTCCCATGACTAATGCAAACGCGTCAACTGATTGACTACAGCCATGTAATGACTCGGCCGGTCGTTTTGAGCTTTTGGACCTTGATCGCCAGTTCTCGGGCATGATTTTCCCCGTGTTATGTATTATGACTGATGTAAATCATTGGATTTGGTTTTCAGGAAAATTTGAGGATGAATTTGAAAGAACAGTCTCAGTTGAAAGCTTTGAATTTGAAAGATTTGACCAAGAGTTGACTTATTTTTATATAAGCTCGGATCGGAGTTTTTATGATTTGGTTAGCTTCGTTGGGTGATTTATGACTTAGGAGCGTGATCGGAATTGGTTTTGGAGGTCCGGTGTAGAATTAGGCTTGAATTGGCGAAGTTAGTATTTTGGCGAATTCCGGTTGATAGGTGAGATTTTGATCTGAGGGTCGGAATGGAGTTCCGAGAGTTGTTGTAGCTTCGTTATATCATATGTGATGTGTGTGCAAAATATCAGGTCATTCGGACGTGGTTTGGTCGGCCTTTTGATCGAAAGTGTATTTCGGAAGTTTTTAGAAAACATAGGCTTGAATTCAATGAATTTTGGGCAATTTGATGTTGTTTGAGGTGTTTTGATGATTGTAAAAAGTTTGGATGATTTTATGGGTTATGTTGGTAGGCTTGGTTGAGGTCCCGAGGGCCTTGGGTGTGTTTCGGGAGGTTATTCGGATCATTTGAAGTTGGAAAAATTTGCAGAAAATTGCAGGTTCAGCTGTGCAGAGTTTTGCCTTTCGCGATCGCGTAGGCAGCCTCGCGATCGCGTAGTGTGAGAGGGTTGTGTATCACGTTCGCGTACGTGTGGCCGCGATCGCGTAGAGTCTTTTGGTCAACTGGTCTGAGGTCGCGTTTGTTCATCGCGTTCGCAGGAGGAAGTGCGCGTTCGCGAAGGGTATTTTTGAGGAATCACCGCGATCGCGATTGGTATTACGCGATAGCATAGAGTTATTTGGGGTGTTTAAAAATTTGTTCTTCTCTATCGCGAGGGAATTGTCGCGATCGCGATGAAGGAAAATATGCCTGGGCAGAATGTTTTTAAAGTCATCTTGTTCGCGAATGTGGGTCTATTTTCACCCATGACTGCTCGTTTTTGGAGATTTTTGAAGGAAATTAAAGAGGGATTCAAGAGGAATCGACTTGAGGTAAGAATCTTGGTCTTAAAACTCGTTTTTATCGTGTAATCCACCTAGAAATTCATGGAACTTAAGCAAAAAAGGAAGAAACTAGAGCTTGGGATTTTGAAATTTGATTTGGGGAATTGAAGGACCAATTGGAGTCGGATTTGAGAACTTTTGGTATGTATGAACTCGTGAGGAGATAAGGAATCTAATGATGTAAAAATTTCTGTGTTTCGAGTAGTGGGCCCGGGGCTCGGGTTTTGCTAATTTCGGGATTTTTGATATTTTTCGATTGTTTTCGCTTGGGCTTTGTTCCCTTAGCATATTGTGACGTATTCGTTCTGGTTTTGGATAGATTCGACGCGCATGGAGGCCGATTCGAGGGGCAAAGGCATCGTGAGCTAGAGATATCGCCGGTTCGAGGTGAGTAATGATTGTAAATGATATCTTGAGAGTTTGAAACCCCGAATTGCACATCGTAGTGCTCTATTGAGGTGACTTGCATGTCGGATAGCGACCGTGGGGTAGAGTACCTTTGGGGATTGTGACTTGGTCCGTCCCGATTGATGATTTTACCGTGTAACTGACTGAAACTTATTTGTTATCATCATGACTTGGGTTGATTGCCATATTTGGGCTTCGTGCCAGCTATTTGAACCTCTTCTGGGATGGTTGTTGATATTTCCTCACTGTTTTGATTTTATACTTGAACTTAGTCATGCATTTTTCCACTGTTTTCAAAACTCAGCCAAGTTTACTTGCTTTAACACTTGAAACGATATTTCCAATAATATTTTGGGCCGAGCATCATGTTTATTATTGCCCGAGTGGCTTATGTGATTTTGTTGACTCGGTTAGGCCGAGGGCCTGTATTGTGAGGATACTTTTGGATCGGGTTGCACGCCGCAGCAATATATATATATATATATATATATATATATATATATATATATGTATATATATATATATATACGGATCGGGCTGCACGCGGCAGCAGTGTTATACTGATACTGGTATGGGCCAAGGGCCTAGATTTGATACCACGAGATGGCTTGATATTGCGCTTGGGCCGTAAGGGGCCCCTCCCAGAGTCTGGACACCCCTAGTGAGCGTCGTCGACGATAAATGGATCGGGTTGCACGCCGCAGCGATATGTGGATCGGGCTGCACGTCGTAGCGGTACTAGTACTGTTCTATGTGTTTACTTTATTTCATTTGAGTATGTGTTGTGCCCGAGGGACAAATTTCTGTGCTTATCTGCACTAATTGTTTTGCATTCATTTGCATAACTGTTGAAAAAGTCATTTTCAAAAGAGGATTGAACTGAGCTAAAAATGTTTTTTTCTAAAGATTTCACAGCTCCACTGTTTTTTTCTCAAAGGGTTTTACACTGCTTCCATACAACATGATGGTTTTCTTTACGTGATTTCTTACTGCTCAGTTGTTATTTACCTTTATTACTCACTGAGTTGGAGTACTCACTTTACTCCCTACACCTCGTGTGCAGATGCAGGTATTTATCCACCCGTTAGCGGGTTTTGGCTGATCAGAGGCAGAGTTATAGGAGTTAGCGAGGTGACTGCCAGCGTTCGCAGCACCATTTTTCCTCTCTTTTGTTCATTATTCTGATTTTGTATATTTTAGACCTTGTAGTTGGATTTATACTCTAATAGATGCTCGTGACTTGTGATACCCCGATTAGGGCTGTGTTGGGTTGTATTTCCGCTAATTAATATTGTGAAATCATATTTAAACTGTTTATGAACTGTTTAACTGCTTAAAGAGGTATTCTGGAATGGTCTGGCTGGCCTTGTCTTCACGAGAGGCGCCATCACGACCGGGGCGGAGTTTGGGTCGTGACATGTTGGTATCAAAGCCTAGGTTACATAGGTCTCACGAGTCATGAGCAGGTTTAGTAGAGTCTCGCGGATCGGTACGGAGACGTCTGTATTTATCCTCGAGAGGCTGCAGAACCTTAAGGAAAACTTCACATTCTTGGATTCTTATCATGCGTCCATGATTCAGCTTGAAAAGTAACTCTTGAAATTCCTTCCACGCGTTCGCATGCGCGCATGAGCGCTCAGTATTAGATATGTCTTGATGGCTTGTGATTCCCCGATCAAGGGGCGAGATGTAATCTCTGTGAGTTTATGTTGGGCCAGTCTAGAGGACTTGAGGCCGGATCTCTGCCTATGGCTTGAGCACCGAGGTGCTGACTGTGTGAGTAAGTGTTTTGTACTTATATGTTCGGTATTGTCCCTATTAGTGGAAGTGACGGCTGGATAGCCACGTGATGAGTATGTTAGTACTGCGAGATGTATCTATACGACTTGGAAGTGACGAGGAAGGTCTGCTGGATGATAGATGAACCATTAAGTGTTTGATTTCCATTGTGAGTGGATGTGTGGCCCCGAGTTATGGGCGCGTGAAGAACCTTTTCATGTTTTCCAATTGAGAGTGAAGTAAATATTATGTTGCGGTACGAGTTCGGACTTAGGAAGACTAAGTAACTGTGTAATGTGTATGGCGGTGGAAGGTATACAGAAATGTCATATTGAGGCGAAGCAGGTGGGTTATCTCCTGCGGAGTGTTCTGAAGTGGTGCGATCCTTATGTGTATGTTAGAAGATCTCATGTGTAATTGAAAAGTACGTGTTGAAATTTGAAATTTCGGGTCGCTTAAGAGAGTGGGCTTATCTGTTGCGGGGGTGAATGCGAGAATTGCAGAAGATTTACAATATTAGATGATCGGTGTTTTCACAAGCTTATAAATGATTTGAGTTCAATCTCACTATGGTATTGTGGCATTAATAGACTAAAAGTGTTATGAGTTATTGAGTGTATCTTGATCTATGGCTTCGAGCCAAGTGGGGGAGTATGCTGTGAGTAGTTGATTGCACAGTTAGGTGCTATGTTGGTTCCAGTTTGAGGCGTGCGAGTGAATTAGCTATGACTTGCGAAAAAATTGAGGCCGAGAATGGCTCGAGAAAAGGATGATTTCGACAAAGGTTACATTATGCTTCATGGGGAAAGAGCATTCGCAGGAGGTCTTGAGTTGTCATTGGTAAAGGATGTTTGGTGCATAGAGCAGGAGGTTGCTTGGTTGTATTGAGATGAGGCTACATCTTGCAGTATCGGAATGCTAATGAGGTACGGGTGGTTCTGTTCAATTGATCAGGTAAATTGCAGTTTGAATAAAAGTGAGTGACTTGCGAGAATAGTTCTAATGTGTTCAAGAGTCTGTATACATCAATTGAGTGCTCTAAAGTTGCATATGTGGTTAGAAACTGTTGTTTTCATTAGAAGAGGTCGAGACGTGTGGTATTTTTATGTGAATTATGGGATTCTCTGTATCAGTATCAAGAAAGTAAAAGTAACGGACTTAGATTCGCAGGAAGTTCTTTAGAGTAAAGTATTCTGGAATGTGGTATTCTTGGGAATATTTTAGAGAGTATTCAGCGGCTTATGGGTCTTAGTCATTGTGGTTTTATGCTGGGGTCTCGTGTGGTAAGCCTGGGTTGAGGCATTGTGGTGCCACAACAAGAGGAAATATCAAGTTGAAGATGAATCAGAAGGAAATTTAGATGGATGGAGTAGCTTCATAGTAGATCGGATCGGCATGGTAAGGATATGATTAATTCTTTGTGTGTGTTCGAGGTAATGAGTTTGTACAAGTACTTTGCAGCAATGCTCTTGGGTTTCGACGACTTGCTTAGCTTGGTCTAGTTAGAAGGATTCAGTCCTGACAGTTTAGTTTGTGCAAATGGAATTGGGAGAGTTCTTGTTGGGTATTACCGTGGTTTGGAGATGTATATTTTCTATGGGCATGCGGAGCATGGGATGCATAGTGATTTTCCTTCTAGATGGGACCAATGGGAGTTCTTGACAAGCTGAGTGCGTAGGTGTCTGTGGCTCGGAAGGGAGATAAAGTTTTTATGTTATCCTCGGATGGTATGGTATATGCGGTATGTCGTGGAGGATCGAGATTTGCATGTGTAAACTTACAGCTCAGTTCTGAAAGGAAGTTCATGAAACCCTTAAGCAGCGGGTAGCCTCAGATAATTAAGGAAATAGTACTGCTAATTGGTAGTGATTTGATAAGAGTATATGTTTTAGTAAAAAGGGCAATGTGATTAGTTGATGACACTTTAGTGGTATTGCGGCACTTTCTTGTTATATTGACTGGTGATATTCGGGTTTGCTTGGTGGCACAGGGAAATTTTACAGTATCTATCGTGGAATGATGAGGTATTTAAGGTGTGGTATGCTTTCGGACGGCAAAATTGGGATCAGGTACGATGATTCGTGTGCTATATGGAGTTGGAGACTGGGAATTCTCATGTTCAGGCTATGTTGTGGTTATGGATCGTGTGCATCGGCATCGTTTAGCAGCTATCGGGATTTGGAGGCTCGAGTGGATCCTTCTTTGCTGGTATGTTAGATTTTGGACATGATATTGGGGTGTAGACTAGTTGTCTCAGTGTTGGGTTATTCTGGACTGTTGCGCTATGGGCTACGCCGGAAATGCTACGGGTTGAGTGGCGAGGTGCGTCGGATTATGTTCTAGCAAAGTGGTTTATATTTCAAAGGCCCAGCGGACGGTTGGGAAGGATTGCTTTTCTTAATTGGGCCTTCGTGATGGATGTCAGTGCAGAGGTTTCTACCATTGATTCAGTTCCGGTGTTGAGGGACTTTTCGGATGCACTTCTTGTGGTCGGGCATGTCGCCGGGCAAGGTCGTTGATTTCGGTATTGATTTGGTGCCGGGCACCGACAGAGTTGAGGAGTTGTGAGGACAGCTTCAGGATTTCCTTAATAAAGAGTTCGTTGGTGGGCCAATGTGGATGTGTGTTCTAGCTTGGGTCGGCTTGGTTGGCCCCGAATCGTATTGTTGAGGGATAGGTTGATTCGATCGTTATTGGTGATCTGGGGAAATCTATGAGTAGCCTTTCTGTGTTGCGAGACGTTATGATTTGTTGGTTATGGGCACATATGGTGCGGTTCTATTGGGGTTCATAGTGGGAGTCGAGCGGGAAGAGTAATTGAGTGTTGCTCGGTGAATGGTGTATCGGTTATGTCCTATCGGGTTGGCGTGGTATATGTTACTTGTTTCACCGAGGGTGTAATGATTCTCCTTGGTTCCAGCCATCAAATTGTGCGTGGTTATCAATTTCGAGCATAGTGACTTGAGGTGTCTCATGGGGAGCAGTGTTTGGATAGGATCGTGCATTGCAGCGAGGCTATGTGGAGATATGAACTTGCGGGTTAGATTCGTGTGTTCTATTCTATGATGTGATACGGGTTCTCAACCTTGTGTTGTGGTGGTACTGGTGAGCTTGAGGTACAGCTCTTTCATTTGAATCATTTTTCATGACTTGAGTATGTTCGGACCGTTGCTTAGTGGTGCGCGTATTATGCTAGCTGCGGCATAGGCCTCTATTGATGTGTCATGTCACCAGAGTGGTGTGTTGGATTAGAGGAGATCGTCGGGATCATTAATGAATACGATCAAATTCAATTTCAGCATGTTGGAAGGTCAATATCGAGGTTCGGCTCGAAAATTTGTTATGGTAATTGACAGAGGAGAAATGGTTTCATGAATGGTTGATCTCAGAAAGGGTTATGGTTTATTGCGTGTTTCATTTATCGTTGGCAGTATATGAAAGTGTTGGAAATGAGGCTTTAGCTGATAAGAAGTTTTCTATCGGTACTTGGTTGTTGTGGGCAGCTGCTGTGAATGGAAGTTATCACTGCATGTGTTTGAGTTATGTGGTACATCATATAATTGCACCTGAGGTTGAAGGCATGGGCAATTGTAGCTGGTTCGGGACTATTCAGAGTATAGGTGTGAGGTTCTGATCGTATTGATGGTTTCAGAAGTGAAAGTGTGGTTCCAGGGTTTATGGATTAGGATGGATTGTGAAATTTCAGCTACGTCGTGTTATCGGACCTATATGAGATAGGGTGACGTGGGATCACCCCAGGGTATATGCATGGTAAGGTTATTCAGCGAGTGTTTGGCTTTT
Source organism: Nicotiana attenuata (assembly GCF_001879085.1). NCBI lineage: Eukaryota > Viridiplantae > Streptophyta > Magnoliopsida > Solanales > Solanaceae > Nicotiana > Nicotiana attenuata. The sequence goes on along the minus strand of NW_017670890.1, from coordinate 250,485 downwards.
AGAACAACTCTGGGTACGTTCGAGGACAAACGTTTGTTTAAGTAGGGGAGGATGTAACGACCCGACCGATCGTTTTGAACTTTTGGACCTTAATCGCCAGTTCTCGGGCATGACTTGCCCCGTGTTATGCATTATGAATGATGTAAATCATTGGATTTGGTTTTCAGGAAAATTTGGGCATGAATTTGAAAGAACAGTCTCAGTTGAAAGCTTTCAATTTGAAAGGTTTGACCAAGAGTTGACTTATTTGTATATGAGCTCGGATCGGAGTTTTTATGATTTGGTTAGCTTCGTTGGGTGATTTATGACTTAAGAGCGTGATCGGAATTGGTTTTGGAGGTCCGGTGTAGAATTAGGCTTGAATTGGCGAAGTTAGTATGTTGGCGAATTCCGGTTGATAGGTCAGATTTTGATCTGAGGGTCGGAATGGAATTCCGAGAGTTGATATAGCTTCGTTATGTCATTTGTGATGTGTGTGCAAAATTTCAGGTCATTCGGACGTGGTTTGGTCGGGCTTTTGATCGAAAGTGTATTTCGAAAGTTTTTAGAAAACTTAGGCTTGAATTCAATGAATTTTGGGTAATCTGATGTTGTTTGAGGTGTTTTGATGATTGGATAAAGTTTGAATGATGTTATGGGTTATGTTGGTAGGCTTGGTTGAGGTCCCGAGGGCCTCGGGTGTGTTTCGGGAGGTTATTCGGATCATTTGAAGTTTGAAAAATTTGCAGAAAATTGCAGGTTCAGCTGTGCAGAGTTTTGCCTTTCGCTATCGCGTAGTGTGAGAGGGCTGTGTATCGCGTTCGCGTGCATGTGGCAGAATATGCCTGGGCAGAATGTTTTTAAAGTCATCTTGTTCGCGAATGTGGGTCTATTTTCACCCATGGCTGCTCGTTTTTGGAGATTTTTTGAAGGAAATAAAAGAGGGATTCAAGAGGAATCGACTTGAGGTAAGAATCTTGGTCTTAAAACTCGTTATTATTCTGTAATCAACCTAGAAATTCATGGAACTTAAGCAAAAATGGAAGAAACTAGGGCTTGGGATTTTGAAATTTGATTTGGGGATTTGAAGGACCAATTGGGGTCGGATTTGAGAACTTTTGGTATGTATGAACTCGTGAGGAGATAAGGAATCTAATGATGTAAAAATTTCTGAGTTTCGAGAAGTGGGCCCGGGCTCGGGTTTTGCTAATTTCGGGATTTTTTATATTTTTCGATTGTTTTCGCTTGGACTTTGTTCCCTTAGCATATTGTGACGTATTCGTTCTGGTTTTGGATAGATTCGACGCGCGTGGAGGCCGATTCGAGGGGCAAAGGCGTCGTGAGCTAGAGATATCGCCGGTTCGAGGTGAGTAATGATTGTAAATGATATCCTGAGGGTTTGAAACCCCGAATTGCACATCGTAGTGCTATATTGAGGTGACTTGCACGCCGGATAGCGAGCGTGGGGTAGAGTACCTTTGGGGATTATGACTTGGTTCGTCCCGATTGATGATTTTACCGTGTAACTGACTGAAATTTATTTGTTATCATCATGACTTGGGCTGATTGCCATATTTGGGCTTCGTGCCAGGTATTTGAACCCCTTCGGGGATGGTTGTTGATATTTCCTCACTGTTTTGATTTTATACTTGAACATAGTCATGCATTTTTCCACTGTTTTCGAAACTCAGCCAAGTTTACTTGCTTTAACACTTGAAATGATTTTTCCAATAATATTTTGGGCTGAGCATCATGTTTATAGTTGCCCGAGTGGCTTATGTGATTTTGTTGACTGAGTTACGCGGAGGGCCTGTATTGTGAGGATACTTTTGGATCCGGCTGCCCGCCGCAGCAATATATATATATATATATATATATATATATATATATATATATATATATATATACAGATCAGGCTGCACGTCGCAGCAGTGTTATACTGATACTGGTATGAGGCCAAAGGCCTAGATTTGATGCCACGAGATGGCTTGATATTGCGCTTGGGCCGTAAGGGGCCCCTCCCGAAGTCTGTACACCCCAGTGAGCGCCGTTGACGATAAATGGATCGCGCTGCACGCCGCAGCGATATGTGGATCGGGCTGCACACCGCAGCGGTACTAGTACTGTTCTATGTGTTTACTTTATTTCATTTGTTTGCCATTATCTGTTGTCTGTGTTACTTCACGGGTATCTACCTGATGGCCTGGCATTATCTGTTGAGTATGTGTTGTGCTCGAGGGACAGATTTCTGTGCTTATCTGCACTAATTGTTTTGCATTCATTTGCATAACTATTGAAAAAGTCATTTTCAAAAGAGGATTGAACTGAGATAAAAATGTTTTTTTCTAAAGATTTCACAGCTCCACTGTTTCTTTCCTCAAAGGGTTTTACACTAATTCCATACAGCATGATGGTTTGCTTTACGTGATTTCTTACTGCTCAGTTGTTATTTACCTTTATTACTCACTGAGTTGGAGTACTCACTTTACTCCCTGCACCTCGTGTGCAGATACAGGTATTTATCCACCCGTTAGCAGGTTTTGGCTGATCAGAGGCGGAGTTATAGGAGTTAGCGAGGTGACTGCCAGTGTTCGCAACACCGTTTTTCCTCTCTTTTGTTCATTATTCCGATTTTGTATATTTTAGACCTTGTAGTTGGATTTATACTCTAATAGATGCTCGTGACTTGTGACACCCCGATTAGGGCTGTGTTGGGTTGTATTTCCGCTAATTAATATCATGAAATCATATTTAAACTGTTTATGAACTGTTTAACTGCTTAAAAGAGGTGTTCTGGAATGGTCTGGCTGGCCTTGTCTTCACGAGAGGCGCCATCACGATCGGGGCGGAGTTTGGGTCGTGACAAGCCATCTTCACTTTCTTGTGTTGATTGTATTCTTTCCATTTCAGCCTACAAGACCAAATTGAGTCATTATTAAATCAGAAAGTATATGACACTGAGTCAATAACTAAGAACAGACAAATGATAACAACAAACTTTAAATTAATAACTCGTACAATTTTATTAAGAGTATCCACATACGAGGCCTTGTATACTCGATCAGATTTTCTTTTTCGTGTAGCCACAAAGATATCCTTGCTTGATAGAGGTTCAGAAGTTTCTTTCTTTTTTACCTGATTATATAAAAAGTGGTATAAAAATATTTCAGATTAAAGTTAGTAAGTTCATAATTAAAAGAATAATAAGAGGAAAAAATATCAAACCTCTCATATTCGAGTGAAACATCTTTTGCCAGCAGTGTGAGGATATTTCAACTTATTGCGATTCTCGGTATTGGTTTTGGATATTTTCTGCAAATCAGTCAATGAATACAGAGTTGTCCAGTTCAGTTGTCCCAACAGATTCAAATCAAGCTTAAATTGTGCACTTAAGTTATGTAACTTATGTGCATTTGATGTATAAAGATAGTTCGGTGATTTCTAATTAAACATAAACCAGACATTCTCAGTAAATCATGGGACAGTACTTAGTTTTAACTTGTAGGCATCAGAGTTCCAATAATTAAGAAGATCCCTAAATTGAGATTCAGGAACATCAACCGGCCTTTTCTTCATTCGAAGCTCGTCATTCTCATAGGCTTGAAAATGGTCTTTCATTAATTGATTCTTATACTTTCACCAAGCATTAGCGATTGAATCAAAAACCCACCATTTTGCAACATCAGGAATGTCATATTTTCCCTACAAATTTGGTACAGTCAGATTAGTGTAAAAATATGAAATATCTACACAGAATATTGCGAACTTCAAGCCTTTCCACATATCTTCTTTTGTTTTAAGTTTTCTCCAATTAAACACATTAAGAGGACAAAAGGCTGCATTCCTTGCCAATGTGCCGAGGAAGCTACCCAACTCTGCTACAACATCATCAGTAGGACCTATGGGTTGATTGTTCTCGTTTAGCACAATTAGCTTGCGCTCTTTCCTACCATGAACACTTAGCATCAAAGTTTTGCCTCTTTTTCTTTTTTCGGCAGAAGGACCAGCATTAATATTAAGTAAGAATAATCACCAAAAGTCAATATTGTTTGTTAATATAACGAAATGAAATTTATATGTTCTTGCCTTGTTCCTCGGATTGCTCGTTTGTTTCATGATTGGAAAAATCCTCAAATTGTTCATGTACCGTTTGTGAAGTACGAGTGGTGGAATCCAGTGGCAGTTGCTGCAATTGTTCACGTACTGCTTGTGATGCAGAATAGGTAGAGTTCAGAGACCTTTGTTGCACTTGCTGCAATTGTTCACGTACTGCTTGTGATGCAAGAGAGGTAGAGTTCAATGACTTTTGCTGCACTTGCACATGTACAGTTTGTGCTGGAGGAGAAGCAGAACGCAAAGGCAGTTGCAACAATTGTTCTTTCACTTGAGCTCCTAATTGCGGAAGTTGTTTCTTAATTAAATTCAGCCGATGCTTGTCATTTGTCCTTGTAGCTTGAACAATTCCTTTTGTTTTCAACGATGAAACTTTTTGGTTCAGCAAGGATGCAAGTGATCCGGCTGCAATGCAATTTTTAGCTTTTTTGTTTTTACTTGAGTGCCCTTCCTGATTCATGACTATTCAAATTCTTGTCAAATTCAGAAAATGAAATATAAAATAAGTTATCAAAGCCTTGACTAGAAGACCAACTAAACGTACATATCTATGAACAAAGTCAGACAGACTATCATTACTTGGTGAAAGAATAGAATCAATTAGTTAGACATCACGGCTTTATAACATTAGCAATGTCACAAACTATGCCGTAGGGGAAATATATCCACATAATCAACAACTTTTCTCCAATAGTTAGAATAATACGAAGAGACCCAGAAGATACATTATAAGTAAATTTTACAGCACAGCGTGGAAATAAACAGGAGCCATAATCTCATATTCTCATTGATAAAGTAGATTAACTCAAGGGTTTAGCTCGGTCATCAAATTCCAATGGCAAATTTATGAATAGAGATCCCACTCCCCCATTCAAAAGTTACACTTATCCTATACCTTCTCCCCAACATTAGCACACCAGAAAGTGGACATTCATACTCTTCAGTGATACTCCAAGATAAGATAAAATGAATTAATGAAAAGATAGAGAAAAAGAAAACATAGAAAACTAATTCCTGCAAGTAAATTATTAGCAAGAGAATTCCATATAAGATCTTAAAACTCCAGAGCAACTGTCTGGTTGGATTGTGATGACAGATGCATTAAGAATAGAAATTATCAGAGAAAGCAGGAATATCTATAAACAAACAGGTTTTATTCGATCCATCTATTCTTTAATAACATATTTCTCCACAGTACTTGACTGTACTATATTCCATTTGAAATCACCATACTTAAAACAGTCCTACACAATGCCTACATCTTGACAGACCAAAGAGAACGAAATTTAACGAAAACACAAATTTCGTGAGTTATTTTCAACACAAATCTAAACTACTTCTTCATTGAAAGCAATAAAAATCAGGATTGTGTATCCTTGGGAATGGGAGTGAAGCCTTGAATTGGGAGGATTACCAGGTTATTCTGGATAAATGACCGGGTTATGCCGGAAAAGAAAAGGGTCCTCGGGTTATGCCGGGGAGATCCACGGGTTATGCCGGGGTAAAAGAAAAAAGGGTCCTTGGGTTATGCTAGGGAGATCCACGGGTTATGCCGGGATAAAAGAAAAGTGGTCCTTGGGTTATGCCAGGGAACTAAAGGAAAAGGTCCTCGGGTTATGTCGGGGAGGTCCACGGGTTATGCCGGGAGAAAAGGAAAAAAGTCCTCGGGTTATGCCGGGGAGATCCACAGGTTATGCCGGGAGAGAAGAAAAAGGTCCTTGGGTTATGCCAGGGAGGTCCACGGTTATGCCGGGAGAGAAGAAAAAGGTCCTTGGGTTATGCCAGGGAGGTCCACGGGTTATGCCGGGATAAAAGAAAAAAGGTCCTTGGGTTATGCCAGGGAGGTCCACGGGTTATGCCGGGATAAAAGAAAAAAGGTCCTTGGGTTATGCCAGGGAGGTCCACGGGTTATGCTGGGAGAAAAGAAAAAAGGTCCTTGTGTTTTGCCAGGGAGGTCCGCCGGGATAAAAGAAAAAGGGTCCTTGGGTTCTGCCAGGGAGGTCCACGGGTTATGTCGGGATAAAAGAAAAAAGGTCCTTGGGTTATGCCAGGGAGGTCCTCGGGTTATTCCGGGATTAAAAGAAAAAAGCTCCTTGGGTTATGCCAGGGAGGTCAACGGGTTATGCCGGGATAAAAGAAAAAAAGTCCTTGGGTTATGCCAGGAAGGTCTACGGGTTATGCCGGGATAAAAGAAAAAGGTCCTTGGGTTATGCCAGGGAGGTCCACGGGTTATGCCGGGATAAAAGAAAAAAGGTCCTTGGGTTATGCCAGAGGTCCACGGGTTATGCCAGGATAAAAGAAAAAGGTCCTTGGGTTATGCCAGGGAGGTCCACGGATAATGACGAGATAAAAGAAAAAATATCCTTGGGTTATGTCAGGGAGGTCCGCGGGTTATACCGGGATAAAAGAAAAAAGGTCTTTGGGTTCTGGGCTTTTGCCTTTGGCTTTATTTTCCTTTTCAGTAACTTTTATTTCAGAGCATTTGGGGTACCTTAGCTTCTTCAACTTTTGCCGAGGCGGTTAGCCACGTGGGACTCAACCTTTTCAACTTCAATTGCCTTTATAGGCGCTTCAATTTGATTTTCTCCTTCCAAGAGTTTTGATTTCGAGGCATTGGCCATCATGGCTGGTCGGGGTCGACTTGATGCCCGTGACGAAGCTGGGTGCCTTTCTGCACATTAGCTCGCGCCAAGTGCGAACCCTGTAAATCAGTCTTGCCATCCTTTCTTTGTCTTAGTTTTGGAACAGTGTTAGACCGAAAGGGATTCAAAGAAGACAAACAATGGAATGGAGAATGTGTTTAAAACAAGAAGTGTCCCTTTCGGGGAAGGAAAGAAGGACTTGTCTGGAGTAAATGCGGACTTCAATGAACATGACATGCCTTTTGGACTGGATGCCTAATATGTGTAAACCGTCCGACTCTCAGAAATTCATCACCACTTTTGCTTCAAAATTCGAGAAACCTTGCCAGGACTTTGTCGATGCCGATGGCTGGGAGGATCTTCTTTTCGATCAGTGGGGCCCTTTGAAGGTTTTCACTAGCTGACCTCTCTCATTTCTCTTCTCACCATCGCTTTATAGTGCCCGTGTGGGTTTTCACTAACAAGAGTCTCTCATTTTGATTTTCTCTGCTTACCATCGCCTTACGGTACCCGTGTGGGTTTTCACCAATAAGACTCTCTCATTTTATTTCTTTCTTCTTGATTGAACCGGATCCAAACAACTGTGTTCTCCGATTTGAAAACCTTTCGCCGATTGATCGGAAGGACTTGACAAGGTTTTGGGTAAAAAGAATTTGGATCGAATTACAACTTTGGAACCGTTCAGGCGGGATAATTGCCGAACCATTATAACATCTGCCCCAGTTTCACTTTTTGAAAATTTTGGATTTTTATTTTGGTGTGACTGAACCCCGGAGAGAGGCTGCCTACGTATCCTTTCGGAATCAAGTCGAACGTAGTTCAGAGAAAATATTTGGTTTTTGATTTTCTTTTTTTTTCTGTTTTGTTTTGTTTTCTTTTTTTTTCTTTCTTTTGCATTTCTCATTTCATTTTTTTTTCTCTCTCTCTTTTTTCTCTTTTTTTTTCATTTCATTTTTCAATAACACTTCCAAGTTCCAAAGAGGGTAATCAAAGAAGAGTAACCGGCTCAAGTGGGTTTGCAAAGGGATAAGTGTTTGGATAGTGAGAAAGACAGCCTTCTTCATCCCAACACGAGAGTATTAGAACTATACGGAGGATCCAACATAGTACCTTTTCACTGCATTTGCATTGACAGTTGTTTTGGGGACATTTCCTTCGATGTGTCCCAAGTTCAACGCACTCTTTTGGCAATACTCTTGTTGTGGTGTATGGACCTTTCCAATTCTGGAACCAATTCTCCTTCAGTTGTTCCAAATCATTATTTTATTTCCTTAAACTTTATCCTCTTTGCATTTCAACTCTTGATTTATTATTTCGAAGTCTGACAGCGTTTTGGGATCTGGGCATGAAGTCCGCAAGCATGTCATGTTATTGAAATCTACATTTAACAGAACTGAAAAGAGAATAAGAAAAATGACAAAATTAAAAAAAAGGCATTCCTGGACAATGAAATATTAATTCATTTGATTTTTGATTTTTGATTTTTTTTGTTCAATTTTTGAAGAGAGAAAGGTTTACATCGGAAATTAAGACAATAGAGTAAAACATCCGGATCACACCCTGAGATAATCCGGACGCAGAAAGGACAGCAAGATTGGCTACCGAGACTCCCGTCTGATGGGAAACTTTCAGGCTTGGCGACCATTTTTTGGCTTTTCTTCGGTTTGGCAATGACTGCAATGGCCTTCAGTGCCGAATCAAATTCCTCAGCTTCATCCGACTATTGACCCGATTTTGTGGACAGGCAACAGATTGTTCATCACATCAGGAGTTTCTTCATCCCGAAAAATGATTCTTTCAGCTTCAATCAAGTCTTCAACTGCCCTCTGGTCCAACAGTCCTTTGTACTGTGTCCTACCGCTGCAGAGTGGTATTCACATCTAGCATCAGCTCGGTGCGAGGGGAACTTAGGGTTTGGCCGTTTGGGGCCACTGGCTGCAGCAGACCTCGCCTGACTAGCTTTTGGAACAAGCTCGAGTATGATTCACCAATAGGGGTGAAATTTTCCTTTTGAAAGGCTCTCTTGGGCGGGCATTGTACTGGGGAACATTTGATTGGGAATTATATTAGAGCTTGGTAAGAATGGGCATTTCTGGGAGGTGGAGTTCGATTTTGTGTATAATGTCGTGGCCGCTTGCAAGGTTGCGCGTTCATCTCCGCATACCAACAAAACCAACCACCTGGATAAAACCTGGCTAATTTGCTCACACAAACAACATTGTTAGTTTTGAGACATTTAACATGAAATCGCACATTGGGATGCAATGCACCTAACAATTAAACGCTTCTACCATGTGTTTGCACAGTTGCATATTTCATCCCGGCCTTAACTAACTCCTTCAGTATGTACCTCTTTTCTTTTATTCTGCCTTTCTTTAATCACTCTTGATTTTTTTCACTTTGTTTTTGCCGCTCTTTTATTTTGGCACTCTCTTTTTGTTTTCTTCTCTATTTGTTTGTCACTCTTCATTTCTTGTCGCTCTTTTTTTTTGTCACCCTTCTTTTTTCAATTTTTCTCTTTTTTTCAGTTTATTTTTCACTCAATTTTTTTATAGCTATGATCGAATGCCATGGGGATTGACTACGTATCATGACCCCGCATGAATCAGATCTTGCATAGTTCGGGAAGATTGAGAATCGAGTAAACTAACTCTTTCTCTTTTTTTTTTTATAAAACTCGGACCATGGAGCTTTAAAGCAGAAGAAAAACATGTTTGATTTTTTCGATTTTTTTTTGGAATTTTCTAAAAATGCTTTAAAAGAAGAAAAGGAATTTTTTTTTTTTGATTTTTGATTTTATTTTTGAAAGAAAGACTTCTAAAAATTTCTTTTCTTTTGATTGGAACTTTGGGAATTTCAAAAGTAAAAAGAAAGTATTTTTTGTTTGAATTTTCATTTGTTTTCTCTTTTTCTAAGGAAGAAAGAAAATATTTTTGGATTTTGGATGTAACCTCTTAATTTTCGCAAGAGGGATTTTTTTTTTTAAGAAAAATATTTTGAATTTCTGAGCTTTTATTTATTTACAAAAGTACTTCTAAAGAAAAGCAAAAATATTTTTTGGACTTCAATTTTTTCAATTTTTTTTTTATTGACATTTATAAAAGAAAGACATCTAAGGAGTATTTTTTGGATTTTTGTTTCTGAATCTTTTTTTTGGAGAATACTTCAAAATGAAGGAAACCCATATTTTTTTGATTTTAATTTTTATTGATTTTCCTTTTTTCGTATGAAAGACATTAGAAAGAAGGAAACTATTTTTGAGTTAAAAAAACTTCTTTTTTTTTCTGAATTTTCTAAGGAAAGATTTTTAATGAAGGAAAACATTTTTGGATTTTTTGAAAATTGGGGCCTGAACCGATGAGGTTTGCCTACGTATCTCACATCCGGTGAGAATCAGACCCGCGTAGTTCGGTCAGTTTTGACGGAACAAGAGAAACATGGCACTTGAAAATTTTGGCTCATTTTGAAATGACTTTTCTTTTTTTTAGAATTTCGGCAGAGTTTCAGAATTTTCCAAATACCTACCTCACTCTTTTTTTTTCTTTCTTTCTTTTTCATTTTTTTTCGTTTTTTTTTCTTTCCCTATTCTAGAAGCCGGTCAACAAGCAAGCCGAAGCAAATAAATGCACAAGTAGCAAGTAGGATGCATCAGGATGATCTTTTCATTTCAGGTACACCTGTCCTAGATAAACCCAACCCCTGTGTTGAGTCTCCAAAGTCAAATGCACGTGATGCAAACAAGCGTTCCTACTAGGGATCCGGCATGAGGCTTTGTTATACTAGGTTTAAGAACCTAGGTATATTGTTCTAAACCTGGATTACCCAAGCGGACAGCTCGAGCCGAGAGGGGGGGGCAGCGTACCGGGAATACAGAAGCTTCACCGGCTTTGCAACTTGTCCAAACCTCGTTCTAAAATGGATAAGACTCTAGACAGAAGAGAAGTCACACGAAGTGCACCCTTCTCCATGATTTAGAAGACTCAGAGAGAGGAAGGGTTTCGTATCAGTTTATATACAAGTCACGAAATATCAAAGCGGTAAAAGCATTTAGCACATTGGGCTCAAACATGTAGAAAAATCAGATAACAGATAAAGCCAATCATAGCAGCTATTCTAAGCTCGAATTCTTGAACCCTGAACCGAAGTTCTGGGTTTGGCTCGCCAGCAGAGTCGCCAGAGCTGTCACATCTCCTTTTTCTACACCACCCCGAAGGATAGTATAAGGGAGTTTTTTCACTTTAAGTGACATTATTCGAAATGGGATTATTTATTCATTTTTATTCAGAGTCACCACTTGGGATAGTTTAATTGGTGTCCCAAGTCACCGGTTTATTTTAATCCCAAATAGAGGAAAATTTGACTTTCCGTATGAAGTCTGCGAACCAGAAATTCTGAATAAGGAATTCTGTTAACCCGAGGGAAGGTGTTAGGCACCCCCGAATTCTGTGGTTCTAGCACGGTCACTTAAACTATTATAATTGGCCTATTATCTGATTTTAACACATGTTTTAGCCTATAGTGCAATTTTTACTTATTAACCGCTTTTATTCATTTTAAAGAAGATTTAACGTTGTCTAAAACATGTCTTTGGACTGCGTCACATGATATGCACCCACAATCCGAAACACATTTTATTCAACGTTATTAAGATTTGGATTTAGGTCACATGAAATGCAAACCCGAGTTTAGGAAAGTAATTTTTAAAATAGCGCGCCTAAAACAACTACGCACTTTCAAGTTTGCGAGGGCCATGGAAAATTCAGCTAATGTTACACCTCGATTCTAATTTCAAAGGACTATACTCAACTAAAGCAAACTACGGATGTTCATAATTATTTTTTAAAACTAATTTAAGATTATTGTGAAGGTCTATATTAGAACTCTTAATCCAACTCACGTGATCTGTTGCTTCTTGGCTAATTTTCCATTTAATTGAAACAAAAAATTTCATCAACAACCAATCCCAAACCCAATTGTCCTTTTGCCCAAAATTTCGATTTTTCTCCTATCAACAAACTCACTGCCGCTCAAGATTAACGCCAATGGTAAAAAAAGTAAAATCAAATCAAAACCAATAAACCAGAAATAACATTAAAACAAGATCAAACATGAGAATTGCTTGTTTTGAAAAATATCGACACACATAAGAAATGAAGTAAACACTTTAGAAAATATCAAAATTCTTACTTCATTAATACATGTAAGGCATCAAAAGTGCATCACATTAATTAAGAACGGGTTAAGAGAATGGACCTCAAAATTGCAATTTCAATGGTGAACCATCTTTTGAATACAAGAAACCGGAAAAATCGGCCAGCAATCAGGACGTCCAATGGAACCTTAGACTAGCGACGTCGACCGGCGACGAAAAATCCAAATGCGGCTGTCCAAGCTGTGTTTTCTTTTGAGCTTATTTGAACGGGTTTCATGCTATTTAGGGAGAAAGAAAGAGCTGGTTTGGACTGATTTTTCAGAGGCCTTTTACTGCTGCTGCTGCGCCATTACTACTTTGAATACTGACTAGTTCACGTTATTTTCTTGCTTTTTTGTTGTCTTTCCAGAAATAAATCACGATGGAAATCCCCTCTTTTAGGAGGTGCCGCTATCTTAGGGTCTATGTTTAGGAATTGAAAACTTAGGGTAGGGTTTCTATAATTGGGTATTTTATATGGAGGTGGAAGGGATGATGGCCATGGGATAAGAAGGAAATAGATAGCTAGAATTAAATCTTGCATTTAAGTGGGCTAATGGATTGGGAAGAATGGGCTAAGGATAATTGGGTTGGACCATGTCTTTTGGGTTTGAACTTAGGCTAAAAAGACCAAATAATACAATGTATCTATAAAAATATAAAAATCACTCTAACTTAAAATAAACTAAATACTACGAGTGAAACTATTTTTTTTTCTGTATTTGCAAATGTTATAATACTATAAATATACTAATTGACTTTAACCTAAAGATGAAAATATTTACTTATTTATTTATTTTTGTAATTTTTATTTTTTGTGATAAAATAAAGTAAAGAAGTCAAAAATAGTTGAAATAGCTATATTAAGCCAAAATTAAATATTTACATGCTAAAATACAAAAATCTTGGGGAGGGTCAAAAATCACATGTCTACAGCAGGTACGGAATTTTACCCGTAGATGTGGGTGCGCATCTGCGCTGAGGAGACCGCAGAAGCAGTTTTTGGAATCAAGCTTGGGACCGCAGAAGCGGCATATACGCCGCAGAAGCGGGGCCGCAGGAGCTGTCTATACACCGCAGGTGCGAAAGTGCTGGAGACAGTAAGGTTTCTTTAAAACGGGGGTTTAGCCCATTCTCTTCCATTTTACTCTTGTTTGGACGAATTTTTGAGAGCTTCAAGTGGGGATTTTCATCATCAACGATAAGGTAAGCTATCCCCACCTATCTTGAGTTAAATACATTGATTATATATAGATTTTAGCATCAAAATTGGTAGAAATTTGGGAGTTTGAGGAAAACCTAGAAAATTGGCATTCTTTGATTTTGACCACGATTTTGGTCATGAAATCGAGAGTAAATTATATATTTGAATTCGTGAGGTTAGGGGTAAACTTTATCTTTGAAAAATTTCGGAATCCGGGCACGTGGGCCGGAGAGTGATTTTGTCAACTTTTCAATCGGGGATAGAAATTGTTATCAATTGGATTATTATGAGTAATTGGGCATAAATTAGTGGGTTTACATAATCATTGGCTAGTTTTGGAGCGTTGTGCATCAATTTGAGCCTTTGGAAGGGCGTGCAGTGCCGGTTATAGAATTTCGGAGCCAGGTGAGTCTCCTTTCTAACCTTATAAGAGGGAATTGTCCCCATAGGTGAATTAATTGGATATGTGCTTCTATTTGTAGGGGCTACGTACGCACTAGGTGACGAGAGTCCGTGCGTAGCTACTATTATGCTCATGTCCGGGTCGACTAGGACCCAAAAACATGCTTTATTGAAATAATTGTAACCTTATTGATAGTTTAAATTGCTTTAATCGTATCGAAGTGGTAAATGATTTCCTAAAAGAGTTAAACTTCATTTTTCCGACTTGTAAAAGAGAAATTGACACCTCTTTGAATAAATATTTCCTTGACAAAGTCTTGATTGACTGTTTGAATGTTTGTTTCTATGTGTACCTGTGTCGCATGTATGATTCGCGAGCGGGGTGATTGTTTATTTATATTTGACCGCGTCGCATGTATGATTTGCGAACGGGGTAATAGATGCATCTATGGTTCGAACCATTCGACCCTTTGGCAGTGCACAGTTTAGATATTGTTGGATCGGGCCGTACGACCTCGGCATGATTTGCACATGCTTGTATTGCTTTCCTTGAAATTCATAGATGTTGATATTTGTTCTCCCTGGCTTGAGATAAATCTATAAATGATGAGAATGAATTTGAGAATTTCCTATAAATGAAAGAATTGTTACTTGCTTCATGCTATTGAGTTATAGCCAATTTTTATGAAAATCCTCGCTTTACTATACTATTGGTATATTACTATTGGACCACTAGTAAGTGTCGAAGTCAACCTCTCGTCTCTACTTCTTCGAGATTAGGCGGGATACTTATTGAGTACACGTTGTTTTTGTACTCATGCTACAGTTGCTATGCATTGTTGTTGCACAGGCACATGTACCTCTAGTGGCCTAACGGGCATATCAGCGTGGATGACACGGAGACTTAGGTGAGCTGCATTCCTCGAGGCGACCCGCAGCCAGCATAGTCTCTTTCAGTGTATTGTATTTAATTTATGTCCACATTTGTATTCCGGACAGTTATTGTATTTTATTTGATTTCCTAGTGATTGCTCATGCACTTGTGACACCGGGTTCTGGGATGGGATTATTTAATATTAAGTTTGTTAAAGACATCAATATTTATTCAGTGAAATTCATTACTTATTATTTAATGTATAAAGGAAACAATTTCAAAAATATTAAAATAAGAAATTACTAGTTAATTGGTGTTGGCTTGCCTGACAATGGTGTCCGGCGCCATCGCGATCTTTAATGAATTTTGGGTCGTGACAAAAAGAGTACTTTATTTTCTTTTTAAGTCAAAAACTCTCTTTCCCTTCTTTTAATTCCTTGTTTCTAAGATAGAATCAAAGCTAGTTTCATGTTATAATCACAAACTCGAGATAGAATTGCCTAACCCAAAGTAGATAAAAATTCTCAATTCAAGCTCCCTAGCTCCCAAAATAGTAAAATAAACTCTATGAAATGGGGTTATTTATACAAGTGCTGAAAAATGACTGCATTGGTTGCAAGTCCAATTTTTATTGCTAGTTTTTTCCTTAAATACATTTTCCGAATACCTTAAAACTCACCGAGCCCTTGGGACCCTTCTAAACCATCCCAACAATTTTAAATATTCTATATGGGCTTACCCGAAGGCTCTTGCACAAAGTGAAACGCTATAAATCAAATCACAACTCAAATCAACTTAAGAATCCTTAAAAACTCAAATTTTCATGCAATAATGCAGAAACGTACTCGAGCCCCTAGGTCCTATTCCAATCATATGTACAAGTTTAATATTATTATACAAACTTGTTAGAAGCTTCAAATCATGAATCTAAACAAATATACCAAAATCAAGGCTAAGGTTGTTATTTTAGCCTTTAAGCCTTCCAAACAAAAAGATAACCTGCCAAATCCTTGTCAAACCTTTCCGGATCAGAATCACCCATACCCGTAAGTTATGATATACTAAAAGAACCTACGAGAAGTTTCAATCAAGGTACTAAGTGCTAGATTTCAAAATAACTTGTTGGGTCGTTATAATTTACCAATTGTATACGTAGTAAGAAATTAAGCTCCAATCTCTTATTTTCTCTTTCCTCTCTCTTTCTCACCACGCACACCCTAGCAGACATGAATTATTTACCCTCGAATATTAGCATTGAAATTAGCCATGAAAACTCTGAACTGAAAATCGCAACCTACTGGAATCTCGAAGCAATTGGAGTCATCATTTTCTCCACATATTGTTGCCAAACCAAATGAGAAACAAAAGAATTTCTCAGTAGTAATCTTTACGATTTCATACGTGTTTACCTCGAAAATACGAGTAACAATTAAATTTGATTTGTGGTTTTAAAGATATGTGATTTAGTTCAATACCAATAAATAATCAAGAAATATAAAGTATAGATGAAAGAAACAAATGAATCAAACCAGTATTACCAAACAGTATCAACCTCGAGCTTAGTGACCTCGAGATGAACCAAGAATAATAAAGTAAGAATAGTAAAGAGAAAAGACAAGTCTGATGAACAATGAGCTAGAAAAATAAGACAGTATATTCTTTGCCAATGATTAGATGATCTTTACAAATTATTGGGGTCCCCTTTATATAATAGGGAAACCCTAAATAAGGTACATTTCCATTTACAGTAAGGAATCTTATTGGGACAGTTGTCTAACCGCCTAGTACGGAATCGTACAATTCTATTCCGGGATTTGCGCCATGATTTTGGGGACGTGGCAGGAATCTCGCTCATTCTGTTAGAAATCCATAATGGCCTTATCCCGGGGTCGAGCATACTCGGCTTCGGTACTCATCGTACTTCAATCTTCGGGCATTGCGTCCTATCTTCGAGCTCGAGTCTGATCCATCGGGCTCGAACTCGGCCTTGCCTGAACTCGGTCTTAAGACGACCCCTCGATCCTGGGAAATCGGGCAGACGTGATTTCGACAGTAATGATTTGAAATGATTTGAACCTCCATTCTCCGGAGTTTCCAATGATGATGTCATTTCCGGGACGTAGGCGTTCTTAGTGACCGAAATGTCCTGTCGGTTCGCTTCCCCAAAATATTGAATGCATGCCAGTAATGGTCGGCCACTGGCGCCGCCGAACCGTCGTCGCTTATATATAAATACGACGCTATTCTTTGGAATTAAAAACTTTACTCCTTCATTTAATTTACTCTGATTTCCTTTCCTCTTCATCTCTTTCTCTTATCATCTGCTTTCACCGCCCCTTTAAGTGCCGAAAAACGCCAGGTTCCCATAGAACACCATGCTCTACTACCGCCTGTACTCCTTAGTTTATATATATGGCTAAATTTTCCAAAACAGTTCCC
This sequence comes from Nicotiana attenuata, assembly GCF_001879085.1. Classification (NCBI taxonomy): domain Eukaryota; kingdom Viridiplantae; phylum Streptophyta; class Magnoliopsida; order Solanales; family Solanaceae; genus Nicotiana; species Nicotiana attenuata. The sequence continues at coordinate 233,641 of NW_017670890.1, read as the reverse complement.
CAAACTGAGAAAGCATCGTCTTCTTCTACTATCCGGCCGGCCAAACCGGTGGTGCCGCCGGCTCTTCACGAAATCACCCCCGGTCCTTGTGTGATAAAGAAGGATTTCAATATTGAGAATCCCCACGATATCCCAGGCCGATGTGAACACGTATCTTGATATATTAGTTCAATATCAAAGAAGTACCTCAAAGCAATGAAGAGAGACTACGGCTGGGGAGACGAGGTCGTGGTCCAGATTCCAAGCCCCGAGGAAATCATCACTACCCACGTGAAGGGGTTCTTGAGTGTTTACACTTACCCTTTCACATTGGGTCCCCTCGATCCGGTAGTGATCGATTTTTGCAATACGTACGAAGTTACCCTTGGCCAGATCCATCCCTCTTTTTGGCGCATCATGATCATGCTGCGTTATTTTTCCTGTAAGGCCGTGGGATTGGAGTATGCCCTCAACCATCTCATTCGGTTGTATCGGCTCAACTATTTCGAGGGCTCATCAAGCTTCAACGTAGATCAAAAAAGGCTTTCTTCGCTAGTAATGACGAGGACAAAGATCGAGGCTGGATGAGCCGGTTTATTAGAGTGAGGACTTCGGATGTCATCCCTAGGGAAAAGATGCCGTTCCCGAAGAGGTTGAACTTTAATCGTAAGTGAACTCCCTCTCCAAATATCTATTCATATTCTGCTTCCATGTATCATAATACTTTTACCCTTTCTACAGCCATTGGTTGGACGCCCCACGCGGTCCCCGACCTCGAGAACTGGGTCAAAAAATTAGCTGCAACCTCCTCGTACGATGAGCGCAATGGAGTGAATTATCAAGGGGCAAATGGGAGGCCAAACATTATGGTAAATTCTCTTCTCAGGTTTTTGATATTCTTCTTTTATTAGTCATGCCACCTCAGCCATGCTTGTTTGTGCAGGCACCGGAGATGTCTCTGAAATGAGGCCAGCCCCGCCTGGGGAGAAGACTGCGTTCTCGATTCTGAAATCGGGGAAAGACAACAAAAGAAAGAGGGCTTCGAAGCCCAAAGATTCCCAGGACGAGAGGACCCCTACTTGGAAGCCGGGGAGGAAGCTTGTACATGCGGACTTGGATTCCGCCACCCAATATCTGGAAGATGAAGAAAATGAGGGTGAAGAAAAGGCGCTGGTGCCCCGAACTAGGAAACCAGTCAAGGCCGCCAAGCCCGCCGAACCTGATACCTCATCTTGTGGTGAAGGAACTCTGAAAAAAGACTTGGGTAAAGCCCTCGAGTCCCCGGAGATTGAGATCATTCCCCCTCCTTCAGCAAGTATGCCGGAGGGGACAAGTGCTGGGAGGACCGAAGCTAATCAGAGCGCCTCGAGTGAGGAGCTCGTGGCCGTGACAATGGGTCACTCACCTTCTTTACCATCTTACTCCGAAGAAGCAATAAAGGATGCTCGGGCTCTGCGGACGAGGAGGAGGTTCCCGAAGATAGAGCTCCCGAGGGCGCAGTTCCTAAGGATGTTGCTTCCGAGGATGTAGTCTTGAAACATATTAGGTTCTTTTTTTTTCTTTTTTTTTTGTGTAAGGGCCCCTCGTGGGTATAGTAAATATAGATTGTAAACATCTCTATAAAGAATCCCTTTGCTTCATCTTTGATTCCGCATTGTCTTTATTTTGTGAAAAATTTGATAACTTCAATGATCAAGTGAACCTTGGCTCGGATTCTGAATATAACAACCCTTAGGTTTTTTAGTGATCAGCGTGTGATCCTCGAACTTAGAATAGAATACCTCTTAAGGTTTTTGTTAGTCTTCGAGCTATGCTTGAGTTGATTTGGCGCGAACTCGGGATAATAGGACTTTTGAGTCCGAGTTAAGTGAGAGCAAGGTCTCGAACCCTATATGTTTTGGCCCTTAGGCTCTTTTATATCGGCCATTAGGCTCTTTTATATTGGCCCTTAGGCTCTTTTATATTGGCCATTAGGCTCTTTTAGGTCGGCCCTTAGGCTCTTTAAGTCGGGTCAGTTCGGCCTCTAAAGCGGCTATAATTTTTTTCCTCTTTTCGGCTAAAAGACTTAGTGAAAATTTTTTTATGCCTTAGCATGTGTTTTTTGTACCCATTGGGTTTTTCGAAGGTTCGACGGATCGGAACCTTATTAGTAATTTGTTTGTGTGCATAATCGAATACCTCTTGAGGTTATTTCGAAGGCTGATGTTATCGAAGCCTTTAAATTATTCGAGGGCTGATTTTATCGAAGACCTTTATCTTTTGCTTTTGCCGAGGGTAGCCTGATTTAAACAGTTTTTTCAAAGTGTTCGAAGGCCTTTAATTTTATGGCGAAAGTCGGACGTCTCCGAGCTATATTATTTCGGCCGTAGTCTTTTTGTATGACCGTAGTCTTTAATATAGCCGTAGCCTTCGGGTATGTCTCTTGGACTTGTTCCCCGATAACCTTTCGAACTTGTTCGAAAGGTTAGTCCCCGAGTATCATGGCCTTGACCTTTATATTGAGGGGAAGCCTCTTTGAGGTCTTATGAGTTCGAGTTTTTGATGACTCGAATGTGTTGACTGTCGATGACAGTCCCCGAGTATTTGATGTGTATTTGCATTCTGGCCCTTGGGCCGTTTCTCGTAAAATTGTAAGTGTAGAGCTCGTATTCTTTGAGACACAAAGTGTGTTGATATAGAAGGAATGCTTCTTTGAATAATTGATACATGCGTACATGTTTTGCCATCGGGGCTCGACTATTCTTTATGGACACGGTTCATCTGACCGTTTGGCCCATTACAAAGTTACCCTATCGAGGCCCTCTTAGGCGTGAAGTATTTTCCTTAAAAATATGACCTCCGAGGGTGATGCCCCCCCAGTATTCGAGGTTAATTGAAGAGAAGCCTTGGATACTGTTGAGTTCTCCTTAGGTAGCATATAGTTGTTGCCTTGTTAAAAACCTCACTGGTAAAATCCATTTGGGACGAAATCCTATATAAGGGAAAAAGAGTGCAACGCGTGCTTTAAAACCTAAGGCCTTCGTGTAAAAAGGTGCCTTCGATAGCTTCGATCGAACACCTGCAATGTGTTAGTTTCAAAGTCAAATGGACAAGAAAGATACGTTCATACCTTAGCAATAGTATCGTTTGAGTAACGATATGTTCCAATTGTTCGGCAGTTGTTCACCTTCCATTGTGATAAGTTTGTAAGATCCTTTACCAACAACTCCGAGGACTCGGTACGGTCCTTCACAAATTGAGCCCAGCTTCCCTTCATTCGGGTCTCGAGTGTTGGGGGTTACTTTCCATAGAACTAAGTCCCCGATTCCAAAGTGTCGAAGGTTGGTCCTTCTATTGTAGTATCTCTCAATTCTTTGCTTCTGCGCGGCCATCCGAACAAGTGTTGCTTCTCATTTTTTATGTAATAGCTCGAGGCTAGTGTTCATAGCCTCGTGATTTGATTCCTCCGATGCATGTCGAAACCTGGCACTGGGTTCTCCGACCTCGACAGGGATAAGGGCCTCGGAGCCATATACTAAAGAGAACGGAGTAGCCTTCGTGCTAGACTTCGATATTGTTCGATATGCCCAGAGGACCTCAGGTAGAACTTCTCTCCATTTTCCCTTTGCATCGTTAAACCTTTTCTTCAGGTTTTGAATAATAGTTTTGTTCATTGACTCAGTCTGTCCATTTCTAGCTGGGTGGTATGGTGTTGATAAGATCCTCTTTATTTTATGTGCTTCGAGGAACTCCGTCACCTTGCTTCCGATGAATTGTTTTCCATTGTCACATACAATCTCGGCAGGTATCCCGAACCGGCATATGATGTGGTCCCAGATGAAGTCAATAACTTCCTTTTCTCTGACCTTCTCGAAGGCCTGTGCTTCTACCCATTTAGAAAAATAATCAGTCATAAACAAAATAAATTTAGCTTTACTTGGGACCGTCGGTAGAGGGCCGACTATGTCTATTCCCCATTTTATGAAAGGCCACGGGGATAGGACCGAGTGGAGTTGTTCTCCGGGCTAGTGGATCATTGGTGCAAACCGTTGGCACTTGTCACATTTTTTGACAAATTACTTAGTATGTTTATCCATGCTGTCCCAGTAATACCCTGATCTAATAATTTTGCGAATACAAGACTCGGCGTCGGAGTGATTTCCACAAGTACCTTCGTGGACTTCACGTAAAACATAATCGGTATCTCCAAGCCCTAAACATACCGCCAATGGCCCATCAAACGTTCTCTTGTACAATGTTCCATCTTCATCTAATGCAAACCTAGCAGCCTTGGTTCGTAGGGCCCTCGATTATTTATGGTCCGATGGGAGTTTTCTACTTTTCAAATAATCGATATATTTATTCCTCCAGTCCCAAGTCAAACTTGTTGAATTTATCTCGGCATGACCCTCTTTAACCACAGACCTCGATAACTGGACGACAGTCCCCGAGACGATATTATCTTCTTCGATCGAGGATCCCAGATTAGCAAGTGCATCGGCCTCACTATTTTGTTCTCGAAGCACATGATCCAGAGTCCACTCCTTGAATCGGTGCAAAGTTACCTGTAGCTTATCCAAGTACCGTTGCATTCTATCCTCTCGAACTTCAAAACTTTTGTTTACTTGGTTTACCACCAACAGTGAATCGCACTTGGCTTCAAGCTCTTAGCTAGCTCGAGACCTGCAATCATGGCCTCATACTCGGCCTCATTTTTAGTCAACCTAGAAATTTTGATAGATTGCCTAATGGTACCACTCGTAGGTGGCTTTAAGAAAATTCCAAGCCCTGACTTTTTCACATTCGAGGCACCGTCCATAAAAAGGGTCCACACCCCCGATGATGTACCCGATCTTAGCAGGATTTCTTTCTCCACTTCGGGTATGAGGGTCGGCATAAAATCGGCCACGAAGTCAGCTAGGATTTGCGACTTGATGGCCGTTCGGGGTTGATACTCGATATCGTACCCGCTGAGTTCGACGACCCATTTGGCCAACCGTCCCGATAGCTCGGGCTTATGCAAAGCATTTCGAATGGGGTAAGTTGTTAATACGCATATGGGATAACATTGAAAATATGGTTTTAGCTTTCTAGATGCGCTTATCAATGCAAATGCTAATTTTTCTAAGTGAGGATATCTAGTTTCAGCATCTACTAAAGTTCGGCTTACATAATAAACAGGGAAATGCGTACCTTGCTCTTCTCGAACTAGTACCCCACTTACCGCTATCTCGGATACTTCCAAGTATAGGTAAAGTTTTTCATCTACCTTCGGGGTGTGAAGCATAGGCGTGCTTGATAAGTGTTGCTTCAATTCTTCCAAGGCTTGCTGGCATTCCGGGGTCCATGCAAAATCATTCTTATTTTTAAGGGAGGAAAAGAACCGGTGACTTCGAAATGAATCGACCCAAAGCAGCTATTCGTTTAGCCAGCCTTTGCACGGCCTTCACACTATCCACGACCGTGATATCCTCGATGGCCTTGATCTTGTCGGAATTAATTTCAATACCCCGATTTGAGACCATGAAACCGAGGAACTTACCCGAGCCGACTCTGAAGGCACATTTCTCCGGGTTAAGCTTCATGTTGTACATTCTCAAAATTTTGAATGTTTCCTGCAAATGAGTTAAATGGTCCTCTGTGAGCAGGGACTTAACCAACATATCATCAATGTAAACTTCCATTGTTTTACCTATATGTTCTTCGAAAATTTTGTTAACTAGGCATTGGTATGTAGCTCCTGCATTTTGTAGCCCGAAGGGCATTACGTTGTAACACTAAGTTCCAAATTTAGTGATAAACAAAGTCTTTTCCTTGTCCTCCGGATCCATCTGAATTTGATTGTACACGGAGTAGGCGTCGAGAAAAATTGGGATCTCGTGGCCGACCGTGGAATCGATCATACGATCGATGTTGGGTAGTGAGAAAGAATCTTTCGGACATGCTTTGTTTAAATCCTTGTAATCTACACACATTCTAAGTTTATTTCCTTTTTGAGAACTACAACTATGTTGGCTAACCATTCGGGGTATATATTACCTCCCGAATAGACCCTACTTTAAGGAGTTTGGTTACCTCGTCCTTTATGAATGCATGTTTCACCTCGGACTGGGGCCTCCTTTTTTTGATTTACTGGTTTGAACCTGGGGTCGAGCTTAACCAATGTGTTGTTATTTCCGGTGGAATCCCTGTCATATCTAAATGGGACCAAGCAAAGCAATCCATATTATCAATAAGGAATTAAATGAGTTTTTTCCTGAGTTCGGGGGTTAATCCCGTTCTCAGGTATACCTTTCTCTCGGGCATGTACTCGATTAGTATGACCTGCTCCAGTTCCTCGACAGTTGATTTGGTTGCATCGGACTCTTCGGGAACGACAAAGGTTCGAGGAGTAAGGAAATCCTCTTCTTCGTCTTCGATTACCTGTTGCTCCAATTCCGTCGACGCTGGGGGCGGTGATTGCTATTTAGCCGCCTGCTTACATTTGATGCTCGATTTCTCCGAGGTCTAAGGCTTTGGAATCGGCGTCACTTCATCGACTGCAAACATTTCCGTTGCAGCATGTTGCTCTCCGTAGACCATTTTCACACCATCCTCCGTTGGGAACTTCATCATCTGATGAAGAGTTGAAGGTACCACCCTCATGTTGTGTATCCATGGTCACCCGAGGAGTGCGTTATACCTCATGTCACCTTCGATGACATGGAATTTTGTATCTTGTATGGTCCCGGCTACATTGACTGGCAGGATTATCTCCCCTTTTGTTATTTCGCTTGCCATGCTGAAGCCATTTAAGACCCTGGATGCAGGTATAATCTGATCCTCTAGGCCGAGCTGTTCTACGACCCTCGATCTGATTATGTTTGCTGAGCTACCTGGATCCACTAGAACATGTTTAACTTGAATTTTATTTAAAATGATAGAAATTACCAGGGTGTCATTGTGAGGCTTAGATATGCCTTCCGCTTCCTCGTCATGGAATGATAAGGCGTCCTCGGGCACATAGCTCAGGGTTTGTTTTCGCTGGTGATCGATAACTTCGTGCGTTTGAACACAGGTCCTTGTGGGACGTCGACACCGCCAACGATCATGTAGATTACATGTTGTGGTTCTTCCTGCTCATTTTTTCTTGCATCTCTCTCCCTGAAGTGGTTTTTATCTCGATCACTGAGAAATTCTCGAAGCTGAACCTCGTTGAATAGCCGAGATATCTCCTCCCTTAGCTGTCTGCAGTCTTCGGTTCTATGGCCATGTGTGCCATGATACTTACACATTATGTTTGGATTCCTTTGAGAAGGATCGGTTTGTATGGGCCTGGGCCACTTGGTGTCTTTGATTCTTCCAATAGCTGACACGATCCCTGATGCGTCTACGCTAAAATTATACTCTGACAATTGAGGTGCCTCCGTGGGGTCGGTGTGTTTATCGAACCCGCCTTTACTCATGAGTCCCCGAGATCTTTGACCTCGATCGTTTCTCCGATCGACTTATGGCTGATACCGTTCTTTGTTTGACCTCGATTCCCTGTCTGTATCCCTCGGGGTCTTAGCTGCCGACCTATTAGGATGAAATGAACCCGAGGGCTCTCCTAACTGGTCATCCTCGACCCTAATCTTCGATTGGTAACGGTTATGTATGTCCGACAACGTCACAGCCGGATACTCGATAAGATTCTACTTTAATCGTCGAGACGCAATCGAACTCCTTTCATTCAAACCTTGCATGAAAGCTTGTACTGCCCAGTCATCCGAGACCGATGGTAATTCCATTCGCTCCATCTGGAACCTAGATATGAAATCCCTCAACATCTCATCATTCCTTTGTTTTATCTTGAAGACGTCCGATTTTCTCATTGCCACCTTTATGGCTCCAGCGTGTGCTTTCACAAAGGCGTCTGCTAACATAGCAAACGAATCAATAAAGTTAGGAGGCAAGTTGTGATACCAGATCATAGCTCCTTTTGACAATGTTTCTCCAAACTTTTTCAACAAGATTGATTCGATCTCTTTGTCATTCAAGTCATTTCCTTTGATCCCGCAAGTGTATGAAGTAATATGCTCGTTAGGGTCGGTTGTCCCGTTATATTTGGTTATATCGGGCATGCAGAACTTCTTAGGAATGGGCATCGGAGCCGCGCTCTGAGGGAATGATTTTTGTATGAACTTTTTTGAATCTAAACCTTTCAAAACCGGAGGTGCCCCCGGTATTTGGTCGACACAGGAGTTATAAGTCTCCACCTTCTTATCATTATCCTCAATCTTCTTTTCCCCGGACTTGATCCTCTTGGTGAGATCTTCGAGCATCCTCATAATGGTGGGGTCAGTCCCTGAGTCATTTCCATTTGACCTCTCTGGTGCTGGTTCAGCACGTCGAGTCTTTTCTGGTTCAGCTATACTCGGAGTTTTATTCTGACTTTGAAGTTGAGCGATGGCGATCTGCTGAGCTTGCAGCATCTCGAATATCACTTGGAGGCTGATTCCCCTATCTCCTATGCCTGGTGCCCTTGGCCCCCAGATCGGGCTTCCCTGTGTACACTCCCTCCGGGGTCTGCGCCTAGATCTGCATTCAAAGCAACGTGCGAACTAACATCAACTGGTTCCATATTTGGCACTTCCCTCGGGTTTATCAGTTGTACACCGACCTCTGCATTGTTGTTTTCCCCATGTAATCCAAGACCTTCGTTGTCATGAACATGTGCATTTTCCGAGTTTGACATGTTTAATCCTGAGAATCAGAAAATCTTGACAAGAAAAAGTGTAAAAATAATGTGTGTAATGAGAATCAGTAATGAAATAATCACTATTATCTTTAGCCCCACGGTGGGCGCCAAACTGTTTACCTCGAAAATACGAGTAACAATTAAATTTGATTTGTGGTATTAAAGATATGTGATTTAGTTCAATACCAATAAATAATAAAGAAATATAAAGTATAGATGAAAGAAACGAATGAATCAAACCAAAGTTACAAAACAGTATCGACCTTGAGCTTAGTGACCTCGAGATGAACCAAGAATAATAAAGTAAGAATAGTAAAGAGAAAAGACAAGTCTGATGAACAATGAGCCAGAAAAATAAGACAGTATATTCTTTGCCAATGATTAGATGATCTTTACAAATGATTGGGGTCCCCTTTATATAATAAGGAAACCCTAAATAAGGTACATTTTCATTTACGGTAAGGAATTTTATTGGGACAGCTGTCTAACCGCCTAGTACGGAATCGTACAATTCTATTCCGGGATTTGCGCCTTGATTTTTAGGACGTGGCAGGAATCTCGCTCATTCTATTAGAAATCCGTAACGGCATTATCCCGGGGTCGAGCACACTCGGCTTCGGTACTCATCGTACTTCGATCTTCGGGCATTGCATCCTATCTTCGAGCTCGAGTCTGATCCATCGGGCTCGAACTCGACCTTGCCTGAACTCGATCTTAAGACGACCCCTCGAGCCTGGGAAATCAGGCAGACCTGATTTCGACCGTATTCAATACGTTCCATCAGTCATATGATTATTATTATCTTTATATGTATAATGGAACTCATACAGTAAACTCCATTAAAAGCTCTGTTGATAGTTATTAACAACATTTGAAGCTTTAAATTCAAAAATCTAATTTTACGAAATTGTTATTTGTTTAGATTGTGTATTATTGCAAACAATTGAGAATATTCTTTGAAATTTGTATCTCAATTTTGGTGGAACTTTGTGAAGAATAGAATTGGTTTTGATTGAAATTTCTGATTGAAACTCGAATAGGAAGAAACAATATTGTACAAATAAGTTGAATATATTTTGTATATCAGGTGAATATTTTTTGTCTGTTCGATGTATCACATACAATGAATACACACACATACAAAATATATAAAACCGACATACAAAATACATATAACAATAATTGTATGCAAGTTATACATAAGGTGTACGTAAGTTGTATGTTTTAACCGGATTGTATATAGTAAATATTTTTATGCAGTTGTATATTTTAACCGAATATTATCGGTACCACAAAAGCGTGACTAGTTTGGAAATTATTTGCCTAATCTAGTTAATGTTCTCAAACTTGCAAATTAGATTTAGAAACCAACATGGAAAAGAACTAACTTCAAGAAGCAAAAAGATCTGCTCCATCAATAATACAACAAAAGAAGTCGGAGAGAAAAAAAAAAAAAAAAAACCTCCCAGGCTTCAAAGCAATAAGTATTGCAATAAAAGCAATCCTCAAAAAGTTATTGTTTCCTTCCCCTCTCCTTCTTGAATGCGTGCGTCCATTTGTTCATTGTCATCCACTTCGAATATATTAGAAACTGTACGGATCTCTGCACAGAATTATCCACGACGTTATACAATATTCTCACTCTGTAAATCTGATATATAAATAATACTATAAGCGTCTCTTGTTCCAATGCAGCGGCCGGCTGGCCGCCTGAGGTTTTCGATTTTGTTGCTCATGCACTACTAGAAAACTGACATAATTCGTCTACAGAATACCGATCGAAATCGATCGGAACATAACTTTAAAAAATTAAAATATAAATTTAATAATATTACCGACTGATGTCTGTCGGATTTTGTAAACCTTTATATATATGGGTTATGCCAGGGAGGTCCACAGGTTATGCCA